>NW_007250521.1:162488-276019 GCF_000164805.1 Carlito syrichta
GCAGCCAACAGACACATGAAGAAATGTTCAATCTCACTAATCATCAAGGAGATGCAAATTAAAACTACATTGAGATACAACCTAACTTCAGTCAGAATGGTCAATATCAATAACTCAAAAAATAACAGATGCTGGAGAGGATGTGGTGAAAAGGGAACACTTATACACTGTTGGTGTGAGTGTAAACTAGTGCAACCTCTGTGAAATGCAGCGTGGCAATTCCTAAAAGCTCCAAATATCGGCCTTTCATATGACCCCGCAATCTCCCTACTGGGAATATACCCCGAAGAACTCAAATCTCTCTATAAAAAATATACCTGCACACATATGTTTATCACAGCATTGTTCACAATAGCAAGAATCTGGAATCAACCATGCTGTCCATCAAAAGAGGACTGGATTTTTAAAATGTGGCATATATACACGATGGAATACTACGCAGTCATAAAAAAGAACAAAATCAGGAATTTCGCAATAACCTGAATGGAACTAGAGTGTATAATACTGAGTGATCTTTCACAGAAACAAAGATCTGAGTATCACGTGTTCTCACTCATAAGTGGACCTTGAACATCCAATGTAATACTATAAGAAAAGGATCTACAGTGGTGGGAATCTATGGGGGGCAGGGAGGGCAAGGGTGATGGGATTAATGGTAGTCAATATCTGTCTGGGGATGGGGGGGAACACCCCTTATCAACAAGAGTGCCTGAACAATGCATATTTGTATACCTAACCCTTAACTGTACCCCATCATTTTAAAATAAAAAAATATGTTTAATAAAACAAAAGATAATAGAGCATAAATTCTGGCTGTATGGTTACACAGCCTCCCAGACAAGAATACATTTTTAAAAAGCCAATTCCTCAAATAACTTATCTTCTAAATAAATAATGACCTAGAGACAGAATAGCAATTAGCCTATCTAATTTTTTTTGGTGTGGAAGGAATGTTACATTCATTGTTTCTGGGCTCTGAAGGTATATTCATAAACATGAATTTGAGTCAGAGTAAGATTGATAATGTATAATGTATAAAAAATCATTATACATTATTTATAAATTTTAGGTTTCCATATCATGGTTCTTTTCATTTTTTCTTTCTATGGTTGTGAATTTAGAGCTGTTTGAATGCAAGACTTCAGAAAGAAATAGAAAAGGAAAACAACCTTATTTATTATAAATTTGCAATCAGTTTTTTCTTGTATGTGATGCATCATGCTCCTGGGACTATTGTGCATTCTATTTACAAGATATTAGTAATTTATTTCAAATTTCCTTAGTATACTCATTAAATAAAAATTATGAGAAAGGATCCTTTGCTCAGAGAAATACAATATATATTACTTAGTAATTTCTGTGATATATGTGGTTTTCTTTCTGTACAGATACTGTATTTATTATCCATGTGATTTTCTCACATCATCTTTTCTTTAAAACGCATGCATGGTTTATTATTACTATGAGTTGGTTCATTACAACAAGATTATATATTTCAATAACATAAAAATAATCTCTTCTTTATATAGACACCTCATACTAGAAAATATTAAATGAATTTTTCTGGAGGGATTTCCAGCAAGATGGTGACAGGATGGGTTGGACTGTGAGAGTCTCTGCAAAAGCAAGTGTCCACAAAGACTCTGCAAGAGTGGGTGTGTGCTGGTGTGTGAGTGAAAGTCAATCTGAGTGGAGACTCAGGTTCATTTACCTGGGACTCCCCTCCAGAGGTGACCACAACCCCTCACCCCGGAGGTGACTGCAATCCCCCACCACCCTCGTGCACAGGATCATCCTCTGTTCTTGGGGCTCTCCTGAGAAAAGGTTGGGGCATACAACTGATCCTCACCATCTGGAGCCCAGTCCACACCATCACTGTGACAGCAGAATGGCAGAAGCCCTGGCTCTGTGGAGAGAGCAGGTCAGGGAGAGCTGGAGAGGAATCCTACCACCAGTGAGGAAATGCCTACCAGAGTCATTTCCTCTGTCCTCGGACTAGGCAGAGACCTGTATTTTCCTGCCCAGGCCTACCCAGCCTCCAACCTGGGACCTAGAGGTTATCTCATCAAACTCAGAGAGACAGATGCCCCTCCCCCACATTGGAACAGGCACAGACACATCAGATCTGAGTGAGAGACTTGACAACATTGGCGGCAAGCTGGGTGAGTTCAGATTTGATCCACCCCCTTCCCACAGTAGTCCCTGGAGTATATGACCCATGCTGAGAGCAACCCTATCAACCTGCACTGAGAGAAGATGGGAGGGGCTGGAGACCAGAGCTGAGAGAAAATTGAAGTTACAAAAACAGAGCAATTTTTTTTGTTGCTTGTTTTTGGTTATGTTTGTTTGTTTTGCTTGTTGTCTTTTGTTGTTGTTGTTTTAGTCTTTTGTTGTCTTTTCCTCTTCTCATTTTCTGGTTTTGATTACGTTCTCATACTTGCTTTGCTTCTGTTATTTTATTACTGTTTTTTTTTAACTTCCTGTTTATGTATGGGTATTTTTAAGGGAGAGTACATCAATGGGGCGAGGGGTTGTCAGTGTCTGTATTATTGTTTGTTTGTTTTTAAGTGAGAAAGCAGAATTTATTGAGAGGACAGAAAATCTCCCACAGTGGGAGGGAACTCAAAGTAGTTGCCCATGATTGTATGTTTTTAAAAAAATCTTCTCTGTCTTTGTTGGCATCTCTTTTCCTTTATTAGTTGGTTAACCTGTCTGGTTTCCCCCTTCTTCTTTTCTCTCTACCTTCTTCTAGGGTCCTTTCTTTTCCCATTCTTTTCCTTTTTCTTACCTCATTTTACTTTCAGGGGGAAATCTATACCCCTATGGCATAGACATAATGTAAGGCAGTGGGAAGTGGGTTCCCACACACCTGTCAGCAGATACTGGGATGTGCAAATAGCTTCTGAATCACAGCTCCCTCCTCAGTTAAATCTAAAAACTCCAAAAAGTGCAGCCTCCCACCAACAGTTCAGCTTCAGAATTGAACAAAGCTAGAGGAGCCACATAAGGAAGAATAAGAGATTGAGTAAACAGAAGTTAAAGCTACTCCCTCATCCCTGAACAACAGAATTAAAAAGGAGGTTAAAAAGGGGGGGTCTACACAAATTAAGGAAAACCAAAGGAAGAATATGGGTCTCACACAGCCTCCTGTCAGATTAGTAATTGAGAATACAGACTTCGGAATGCAAACAAAGAGACTCCAGAATGACTGGTCTCAAACCACAAACCCAGATATCAAGACATTAATAGAGAGAATAAATAGAATTGAGGAGAGACAAGAGAAAAGAATGAACGTGTTGATAACTGAGAAAATAGCAATAAAGAATTCAGTGAATGAAATAAGTAACAAACTGAAAGCATGGAAAGCAGAATTAGCCAAGCAGAAGGATTCTGAGAGCTTGAGGACCAAAATATGAAACTAACTCAAACTGTTACAAACGTAGAAAAGAAGCTCAAAAAGACAGAACAAAACCTCTGAGAGACTGATTATTTCAAGAGGCTGAACTTAAGTTTAATTGGAATTCCTGAGGGAGATAGAGAAAGGGAGACCACCCTGCAACAAACATTCCATGAAGTTATCCAAGAAAATTTTCCTCATCTCATCAATGATGCAACCATTCAACCATAAAAGATTCAGAGAAGTGCTGCAAAGCAACAAATGAGAACACAGATAGTAATTCACCTATACAAAGTAGGTATAAAAGAAAAAATCCTAAAGGCAGCAAGAGAGAAAAGTCAGACTACCTGCCAGGGAAGACCAGTTAGAACAACAGCAGATATATCTACAGAAACACTTCAGGCTAGGAGAGTTTGGGGCCAAATCTTCAAAGTTCTCAGAAATAATCAATTTTAAGCAAGAATTACTTACCAGCTAAGTTAAGCTTCATCAGTCCTGAAGAATTAAAATCCTTCCCAAATATTCAATCCCTAAGAGCTTTTGCTGCCTCCAGACCAGTTTTATAAGAAACACTTAAAACAGAATTAAACACAAAAGAAAGGAGAAAAAAGAATGACAACACCCTTTCCAAGAATGCAGGAAAAAGACTGAAAACATACATGAATTAACCCTCAAAAGTCAAAAGAAAGATGACAAACAAACAAACCACAGCAACAACAACAAACTCTATAAGAACCTTGTGATATGACAGGGATAAATTCTCATATCTCAGTAATTACCCTGAATGTGAATGAACTAAATGCACCACTGAAAAGACATAGAATGGAAAATGGATAAAATATCATGAGGCAACAATATATTGTCTCCAAGAGACTCATCTCACAAGATGAGACAAAGACACAAAGAAAGATGAGGAAAAATTCGGGGGCATATGGAACACAAAAGAAAGCAGGAGTCATGATCTTAATATCAGGCAAAATATCCTTAAAGTTATCTAAAATTTAAAAAGATACACACATTTACTACATAATGATAAATGCGTCAATCCATCAACAAGAAATATCCATCATAAACATACATGCACCCAAAATAGGAGCACCTACTTACACAAATAAACTTCTAGGTAAACTAAAAAAGGTATTGACTCTAACACTATCATAGCTGGGGACTTAAATATCCCACTCACAACCCTAGACAGATCATCAAGGCAAAAAATAAACATGGAGGCCCAGAACCTCAACATGTCACCTGACCAAATGGACTTAATTGATACCTACAATACACTCCACCCAATAACCACAGAATACACATTCTACTCATCACACATGGAATGCATTCTAAGAATGGCCACTCCTCAGAAATAAATCAAACATAAACCAATTCCATAAGATTAAAATATTGCCATGCACCTTCTCAGACCACAGTGGATTAAAAATAAATATCAACACCAATAAAGTTCCCCCAAATCCCACAAAGATACGGACACTAAACAGCATGAAGTTAAACAATACCTGGGTTAACATGGAAATCAAAATAGAGATTAAAATATACCTAGAAACACATGAAAACAAAGCAACATCCTACCAAAACATCTGGGATGCTATGAAAACAGTGTTTAGAGGGAAATTCATATCTCTACGAACACACATGAAGAAAACAGAAAGTTCACAAGTTAATAGCTTAACAAATCACCTAAGTAAGCTGGAAAAGCAAGACAACCAAAACCCTAACTTCAGCAGAAAAATCCAAAT
The DNA here is from genome assembly GCF_000164805.1 of Carlito syrichta. Taxonomy (NCBI): domain Eukaryota; kingdom Metazoa; phylum Chordata; class Mammalia; order Primates; family Tarsiidae; genus Carlito; species Carlito syrichta. The sequence continues at coordinate 167,637 of NW_007250521.1, forward strand.
CACCATAGTAAAAGCCGAAATTCAGGACATAAAAAACAAAACTAAATACAAAAAAAACAATGAAACTAAAAACTGATTCTTTGAAAGCTTAAACAAGATTAATGCACCCCTAGCTAGACTGACCAAGAAAAAGAGCACAAAAGACTAATTAAACACAATCAGAAATGCAAAATATCAAGTCACAATTGATCCCAAAGAAATACAAAAGATTATCAGAGACTACTATGTACACTTGTATGGAAACAAACTTGAAAACCTAAAGAGAATGGAGGACTTTCTGACATCACACAACCTCCCCAAGTTGAAACAAGAATAAATCGAGGCAGGGCTCAGTGACTCAACCTGTAATCCCAGCATTTTGGGAGTCCAAAGCGAGTGGATTGCCTGAATCCATGGGTTCGAGACCCACCCCCGGGCAACTTGGTGAGACCTCATCTCTACAATAAATCAAAAAAATTAGCTGGGCATGGTAGCACATGCCTGTAGTTTGAGCTACCTGGAAGGCTGAGGTTGCAGGATTGCCAGAGCCCAGCAGGTTGAGGCAGCGATGACTGGGCGTATGCTACTATACTGCAATCCGGGTGACAGAGTAAGACTTCAACTCACAAAAAAAAAAAAAACAGAAAGAATAAATTGAGGCCATAAATAGACCAATAACAATCCAGGAAATTGACTATATCATCAGAAAACTACATACAAAAAAACCCAAAAAACAAAAAACAGCTCTTGACCAGATGGCTTTTCAGCAGAATTCTATAAAACATACAAAGAGGAACTGGTACTAATCCTATTGAATGTATTCCAGGCAATAGAGAAAGATGGAACTCTCCCCAAATCATTCTATGAAGCTAAAATCACATTGATACCAAAACGAGGTAAAGATCTAACAAAGAAAAAGAATTACAGGTCAATATTCTTGAGGAACATAAATACTAAAATTCTCAACAAGATCCAAGCAATATGGATTCAACATTACATTTAAAAAATAATCCACTACCACCACGTCGGATTCATCCCCAGGATGCAGGGTTTGTTCAAAATTTGCAAGACAATAAACATAATTAAATATATCAACAGATATAAAAGCAAAAACACATGATTATCATCAGAGGCAGAAAAATTTTTGGTAAAATTCAGGACCCCTTCTTGATAAAAACCCTCAAACATCTAGGCGTGGATGGTACATACTTAAAAATAGGAAGAGTCATCTATGGGAAACCCGCAGCCAGCATATTGCTAAAAAGGTAGAAATTGGAACCATTTCGCCTGAAAACTGAAACTAGACAAGGATGCCCACTCTCACCCCTTCTGTTCAACATAGTTTTGGAAGTACTAGCTAGAGCAATCAGATAAGAGAAGGAGATCAGGGTAGCCAAATAAGAAAATAGTAAGTCAAGTTATTCCTCTTTGCAGACGACATGGTTATATATCTTGAAAATTCAAGAGAATCTGTCAAAACTTCCTTGCATTGAAAAAGGACTTTGGCAATGCCTCAGGGTATGAAATAAATGTGCAAAAGACAATCACATTTCCATACACCAAAAATAAACAAACAGAAACCCAAATAAAAAAGTACAATCTCATTTACAATAACCACAAAAAAATGAAATAACTTGGCATCTTCCTAATCATTCATTTGAAAGAACTTTACAAAGTAAACTACAAAACACTGCTCAAAGAAATCAGAGATGACACAAACAAATAGAAAAATAGTCCATGCTCATGAACTGGAGGAAACAACATCATTTTGATGTCCATCCTACCCAGGCAATCTACAGATTTAATAAAAAGCCCATTAAATTACCAGCTGTATTCTTCTCAGACCTGGAAACAACAATACAGGAATTCATATGGAAACATAAATGATCATGAATAGTCAAAAAAAAAAAAAAGTGGGAGGTATTACATTCCCAGAATTTAAACTACATTATAAAGCTACAATAATCAAAAGATCCTGGTGCAAGAACAGGCATATAGACCAGCAGAACAGGTTAGAGATTCCAGCAGCCAAACCACAATTTCTCAACCAACTCACTTTCAACAAAGCCTCAACCACCAACCACTGGGGAGGAAAGAACTTATTCAGTAAATGATGGTGGGAAATCTGGCTGACCACAAGCAGAAGATTCAAACAAAACCCCTACCTATTATCATACAAAATATCAACTCTAAATGGATCAAAGAGCTAAATGTAAAACTTGAAACTATAAGAACCTTAGAAAATGTAGGAGGCACACTTATGGAAATTGGAACTGGCAACAAATTCTTGATCAGAACCCCAAATACCCATGCCACAAGAGATAAGATTGATAAATGGGACCTCATCAAACTGAAAAATTTCTGCAAAATCAAAGAAACTATCAAGAGAGCAGGGAGACAGCCCACTGACTGGGAAAAAAGCCAACTGTAAGTTGACAAAGGTCTAACATCTAGGATTTATAAGAAACTCAAATGTGATGAAACGAATAAAACAAACAACCCCATTACAAAGTGGGTGAAAGATATAATAGATATTTTTCAGAAGAAGACATACAAGCAACCAAGATACATGAAAAAATGCTCAGCCCACTAGTCATCAAAGAAATGCAAATTGAAACCACACTGAGAACCACTTAACTCCAGTCTGTTGGCATCATCAATAACTCAAAAAACAACAGATGCTGGAGAGGATGCAAGGAAAAGGGAACACTTCTACCCTGTTGGTGGGAGTGTAACTAATATAGCCTCTGTGGAAAAGTTTGGCAAATCCTATAAGATCTAAAATTTGACCTCCCATACAACCCCACAATCCCCCTACTGGGAATATACCTGGAGAAAGTCAAATAAATCACTCTATGATAAAGATACTTGCACATGTATGTTTCTTTCAGCATTGTTCACAATAGCAAAAACGTGGAACCAACCATGCTGCTCATTGAAACTAGAGTGTATTAAAAAAATGTAGTACATATACAAAGTGGAATATTACACCACCATAAAGAAGGACAAAATTATGAACTTCACAGCAACTTGGATGGACTTAGAGTCTATAATACTGAGTGATCTATCACAGAAATAAAGAACTGAATATCACATGTTCTAACTCATAAGAAAAGGAATGGCAATAGTGGGAAACTGCCGGGGGTGGGGTGGGGTAGGAGGTGGGATTGGCAGGGGTGGGAATCTGCTGGGGGAGGATGGGGCTTACCTCATTAACAAGAGTATCTGCATAATGAATATTTGTATACCTAACCCCGAATTGCACCTCACATCTTGAAAATAAAAAACAACAAAAAAGAAAATGTTAAATGACGGAGACAATAACATAGCAACAATACCAAGTAAAATTATATAAGTGAAATATATTACCACAAATATTTCTATAATTTAGTATTAAAATGAAAACGTACAAAACATCATGTGCCTAGGCAATTTCCTGTTTTAAATTGATATTTGTTCAATTGTTTGGAGTGCATCCAAAAGCATTTTCCAGTTGAGCATCAGGGTATCAATTACTTCATATATGTTAATATTATTTAAAAATAAAAATAAAAAATATTTATTTTTCTTGTCTGCTATTCTGGCTTTGATTTTGCCACTGAAATTGATACTGCTTTTGCTAATTAAGATTTTTTTCAGTCCCTGCTTTTCTGTCAGAATATTTTACATTTATAACATCTGCTCTTTGCCTTTCTTCAGCTAGAATATTTACAAAGAATTGTAGTCTAGGAGGGACATTCAGCAGTGGAAAACACCAGTGCACATTACTGGGAGAGATTTGTATAATATGTAATATAACATATAATATGTATAATATATAATTTAGACCTTAATTTGTTTAATATAATTCAGTCTGCAATGAGAACTAGAAATCAGAGCTGAAAGGACACTGGACCCAAAAGAAAAGTCTCAGAGTGTGCTTGGTTCCCATTTTTTAATTTTTTTGTTGTTGTCTGATTGTCTTACCTATTTTTTTCCCTTTTGTTTCTCTTCATACTGTTCTCAATAACATTTTCATACTTGCTTTGGTTCTGTTAGTTTACTGACTTTATTCTATTCTATTTTATATATTTTCCCTTTATATCTCATCTTTGTGTAGGGAAATAGTACACTAATAAGGAGGTGGGTTAGCTTGTATGTCTGTATGATTGTATATTTTAGTTTTTTCATATTTTTTTTGTTTGTTATTATTGTTGTTGTTTTTCTTTTTAATCGTATCTGTCTTTGTGTCTCTTTTCATTTGTTATTCAGTACATTTGTCTGTTTTTCCTCTTACTTTTCTCTCTCTCCATCTCACTCTTTCTCCCACTCCCTGTTCCATTCTTTTTCCTTTACATACCTCATTTTGCTTTCAGGGAGTGAACCTATAACCCCACTGCATGGACAGATTGGAAGGCAGTGGGAAGTGGGTTCCAGATTATCCGTACACCTGTTGGTGGATACTGGGGTCTGGAGATCGATTTTGAATCACAGTTTCCCCCTCAATTAAATTCCAAAACTTCAAAAAGTATTGCCTCCTACCTACAGTCCAGCTCCAGAATTGAAAAAAAGTCAGAGGATATACATAAGGAAGAATAGGAGATTGAACAAACAGAAGTAAAAGCAACCCCTCCACCCCTGAACAACAGAATTAAAGAAAACAGGGTGGAAGAAAGGAAAAAGTGAGGAGGAAAGTCTACACAAATGAAGAAAAAACAAAAGAAGAATATAGGTCTCACACAGATCCCTGGGAGGTCAGACACTGAGAAAACAGACTTTGGAATGCAAACACTGAAGAGCCTGCAGAATGAGTGGTTGCATATGACAAAAACATACATCAAGATATTAATAGAGAGTATAAGAAGAATTGAGGAGAGACAAGAGGAAAATAGGAAGGAGTTGATAACTGAAATAACAGCAGTAAAGAACTGTGATTGAAATAAAAAACTAATAAGCATGGAATGCAGAATTAGCCAAACAGAAGAAAGAATCTCAGAGCATGAAGACCAAAATACAAAACTAACCCAAACTGTCAAAAACATAGAAAAGAAGATTAAGAAGGCAGGACAAAACCTTCAAGAGATGAAGGATTACTTCAAGAGACCAAACCTAAGAGTAATTGGACTTCCTGAGACAGAAAGAAAGACAGAGACCACTCTGGAACAAATATTCCATGAAATTATTCAAGTAAACATCCATAATCTCATCAGTGATGCAAAAATTGAAACACAAGAGATTCAGAGAACTTCTGCAAGACAACAAATGAGAAGAACAACTCTCAGACACATGATAATTTGCCTAAATAAAATATAAAAGAATTTTTAAAAGTATATTAAAAAAAAAAAGAAATCCTAAAGGCAGCAAGAGAAAAAGGTCAAACTACCTACCAGGGAAGACCAATTAGAATAGCAGCAGATTTATCTACAGAAACCCTTCAGGCTACAAGAGTTTGAAGCCTAATTTTCAAAGTTCTCAAAGATAAACAATTTCAACCAAGAATAACCTACCCAGTCAAGCTAAGCTTCATCAGTGAGTGAGAACTAAAATCTTTCCCAGACATCCAATTCCTAAGAACTTATGCTGCCTCCAGAATACCTCTACAAGAAACTTAAGAAAGTATTAAACACAGAAAAAAAGGAGAAAAGAATGACAGTGTTCTTACAAGATGGGAAACACACATGAATCAACCCCAAAACCAAAGGAAGGACAACAAATAAACAAGAACAACAACAACTCTATAAGAACCTCATGACAGGGCTAAACACCCATATTTTAATAATTAGCCTGAATGTGAATGGACTAAATGCACCATTGAAAAGACACAGAATGGTGGACTGGATAAGAAACCATGACCCGATTATTTGCTGCATTCAGAAGACTCTTCAGTTACAAGGAATGTACACAGACTCAAAGTTAAAGGATGGAAAACAAGTTTCCAGGCAAATGGATCACAACAGGAGGCATGAGTTGCTATCTTAATATCAGACAAAACAATCTTTAAGCTATCAAATATTTAAAAAGATGCAAAAGGACACTACATAATGATAAATGGTTCACTCTATCAGCAAGAAACATCCATCCTAAACATATATGTACCCAACACATGAGCACAAACATTTATAAAACAACTACTTAATAGACTAAAAAAATAATAATAATACCTCTAGCACTATTATAGCAGGGGACAGTCCTAGATAGATCATCAAGGCAAAAAATCAACAGGGAGATCCAAATCTAAACTTGACACTTGAACAAATAGACTTAGTGGATACCTACAGATTATTCCACCCAACAACCACAGAATATACATTCTACTCATCACCACATGGAACGTACTCCAAGATCAATCACATCCTTGGCCATAAATCAAAAAAATACAAATTCCATACGGATGAAATCTTACCATGCATATTCTTAGACCACAGTGGAAAAAAATAATTATCAAAACCAACAACATTTCCTCAAAGTCCACAAAGGTATCGGCACTAAATAACATGATGCTAAACAATGACTGGGTCAACACTGAAATCAAAGAAAAATTAAAAGATTGCTGGAAACAAATGAAAATGAAGAAAACTCTTAACAAAATCTATAGGATGCCATGAAACCAGTCTTAAGAGGGGAATTTATATCTCCACAAGCATAAATCAAGAAAATGGAGGCTTTGTCGAAGATGAGTTGGATGAGAAATTGAGGTTTTGCTTCTGGAATCTCTATTCTATTCTATTGATCTATATGCCTATTCCTATACCAATAGCAAGCTGTTTTGATGATTGTAGCTTTATAGTAGAGTTTGAAGTCTGGTAATGTGATACCACCTGCTTTGGCTTTTTTGCTGAGAATTGTTCTGGCTATTCTTGGACGTTTGTGTTTCCATATGAGTTCCTGCGTTATTTTTTCTAGGTCTGAGAAGTATGTTGCTGGTAATTTGATGGGTATTGCATTGAATTTGTAGATGGCCTTAGGTAAGATGGACATCTTCACAATGTTGATTCTTCCAATCCATAAGCATGAGATATTTTTCCACTTGTTTGTGTCATCTTTGATTTCTTTGAGCAGTGTTTTGTAGTTTTCATTGTAAAGGTCTTTCACGTCTCTGGTTAGGAAAATGCCAAGGTATTTCATTTTTTTTGTGGCTATTGTGAATGGAATTGTGATTTTTATTTGGGTATTCTGTTTGTTTATTATTGGTGTAAAGAAATGCCATTGTCTTTTGCACATTTATTTTGTCAAAGACTTTGTCAAAGGCCTTTATCAGTTCACAATAGCAAGAACCTGGAAGCAACCATGCTGCCCATCAAAAGAGGACTAGATTAAAAAAATGTGGCACATATACATGATGGAATACTACACAGCCATAAAAAAAGAGCAAAATCATGAATTTTGCAGCAAACTGGATGGAACTAGAGTCTATAATACTGAGTGACCTCTCACAAAAGCAAAGGTCTGAGTATCACATGTTCTCACTCATATAATGGACCTTGAACATCCAACCTAATGCTATAAGAAAATGACTGAGAGTAGTGGGAAACTATGGGGGGGGGGGAGGGAGATGGGATTAACTAGCAAATATCTGTCTGGGGATGGGGAAGCACCTCTTATCAATAGGGTGCCTGAATGAAACATATCTGTATACCTAACCCTTAACTGTACCCCACAACATCATAATAAAAGATATTGATTATAAAAAAAATAAAATAAAATAAAAAAGAAAGAAAATGGAAAGATCACAAATGGAGAGCATAACAAATCACCAAAGGAAGCAAGAAAGAGAAGACCACCAAAACTGCAACTTTAGCAGAAGAATCCAAATCACAACAGTAAGAGCCCAAGTACAGGGCACAGAGGACAAAAATATCATAGAAAACATCAACAAAACTAAAAGCTAGTTATTTGAAAGAATTAACAAGTGATGGGTCCCTAGCCAGAATGAGCATAAAAAGGGAGAAAAAGTCCAAATAAACACAATCAGAAATACAAAAGATCAAATCACAACTGACCACAAAGAAATACAAAAAAAAAAAATCATAGATTACTGTGTACAGCTATGTGGAAACAAACTTGATAACCTAGATGAAATGGAGGAAGTTCTGACATCACACAACCTCCCCAGGTTAAAACAAGAAGACGTTGAGACACTAAATAGATCAATAAGAATCCAGGAAGCCGGGCTCGGTGGCTCAGCCTGTAATCCCAACACTTTGGGAGGCTGAGGTGAGTGGATTGCCTGAGCCCATCGGTTCAAGACCCGCCTGGGCAACTTGGTGAGACCTCACCTCTACAATAAATCAAAAATTAGCTGGCTGTGGTAGCGCATGCCTGTAATTCCAGCTACTTAGAAGGCTGAGGCAAAAGGATCACCAGAGTGCAGCAAGTAGAGGCTGTGGTAGCCGGGAGTGGTCACTGCACTCCAGTCTAGGCGACAAAGTGAGACTCCAACTCAAAAAAAAAAAAAAAAAAAAAAGAATCCAGGAAATTGACTCTCTCATATGCAAACTATCTACAAAAAAAATCCCTGGAGGGGATGGCTTTCCAGCAGAATTATACAAAACCTACAAGGAGGAGCTGATACCAATCCTATTGAAAATATTCCAGGCAATTGAGAAAGATGGAATTCTCCCCAAATCATTCTACAAAGCTAACATTACACTGATACCCAAATCGGGTAAAGATCCAATAAAAAAAGGGAACTACGGCCCAATGTCCCTTATGAACATAGATGCAAAAATCCTCAACAAGATTCTAGCAAAATTAGAGCCAAAAACACATCTCAAAAATCATCCACCATGACCAAGTAGACTTCATCCCCAGGATGCAGGGCTTGTTCAACATTTGCAAGACCATAGATTTTAATTTAAATTTGAATGTAGGTGAGAGTTGTGTATGAAGACAAGATGAAAAATATTAATAGTTTTAAATATAATTCTAACAATTCTCATAAAATCCTTATGGTATGAGCAATAAATATAGGTGTGTTTCCTTATTAATTTTAAATGTTAATAACAGTAAAACATAGCATTAGACATAACTTGCATTTATTAAGTGTTATAAAATCTGATTTCATTAGATGCATTGTCTTACTGATCTTAACAAAAACCTTGTTTGAAGTTCAGAGTGAAGAGGTAATTTACTTACTGTTCAATAAATTCAATGAGAGAAAGGCCTCGTTCTTATACATCTTTGCATATCTAGCACCTGGTAGATTGCCTTGAATATATACACTTGAATAATACGTTTCCATGGCACAGAGATAATTGGTTTACAGTAATGATATCTTTATAATGTCAAAGTTCTTAAATAAATTTTCACTGATTTTTTCTAGAAGAGAAGGCCTTAAAACACAAACATTATCAAATGATATAACAGGAAAGACCATTTGATGAATGTTGTCTATGACTTCAGCCCTTGTATTTTAGTAAGCTGGTAGCATATTTTTAGTGCAGTTTATGAAAGTGTATTTGTTTTAAAATTAACCTTAGGTAATTAGTAGATGAACTATAAACTTTTTTTGTTTCTTTGAAACATTGAACAAGATTTATATTTAAAAGCAAACTTTGCATTCATTGAAGAGAGGTAAATTTGGCTATAGTTACGGTTTTCTTTCTTGAACATTGGTAATTCAAATTTTCTTAATCTTCATTGGCAAATACTGTGACAAGTAGATGCAGGAACCCAAGCTAAATAAAATAAAATAAAATAAAATAAAATAAAATAAAATAAAATAAAATAAAATAAAGCTGCTTGCCACATTATAACCTAAAATGCTATTCTCCCATTCAACATCAAATGTCTGGGATCGCTATTAAATTAACTAGTACTAAGTGCACTTGCACACATCACAGAAAATGTAGGATTCCATAGTCCATGGCATGCAAGGACAATGATTTAGCAAATATATTTTATAACAGAGTAAACTCCTAGGCAGGGCTTGGCTCAGCCTGTAATCCCACGCTTTGGGAGGCCCAGGTGAGTGAATTGCCTGAGTCCGCGGGTTCGAGACCCACCTGGGCAACTTAAATAAATCAAAAAATTAGCCAGGTGTGGTAGCGCGCGCCTGTAGTTCCAGCTACTTGGAAGGTTGGGGCGGAAGGATCGCCGGAGCCCAGCAGGTCCAGGCTGTGGTGACCAGGAGCGGCCACTGCATTCCAGTCTGGGCGACTGAGTGAGACTCCAACTCAAAAAAAACAAAACAAAAACAAAAACCCAGAGTAACCTCAGTTAAAAACCTTGATTTGGACCCACTTTTTTTTCCTCTAGCTACAATTTTAGAAGACATAAAGTAGGATGTGCTTGTCTGAAGATCACTTTCACCATCTCCGACATCTAAAGCATTGGCATGTATCCAATTCCCCTTATTATTTAGCAATTTAGAGAGACATTTCCACTTTCCTGCTGCAGACCAAATTTTATAAAGTGGCTGAATATTTTCCTGGATTGGAATAACAGTGTCAAGTTTAAGAAACCAGGCTCCAGAGTAGACAGCCTGTGGTTGAAGCTTTTCTAGCTTTGCGACTTAGGGTAAATTATATAGCCTTGTGCCTCAGTTTCTCTGTCTGTGAAATGGATCTAAGGATACCTCATGAGATGGTTATAAGTATTAAATGATTAAAAATATGAAGAAATAGAACTCTATTTTTCACAAAGAAAAGATTCCGTGAAAGAAAATTACCTATATAATGAGATCAGATGCATTCAAAATGGTATAGTTGTAAACAAAACTTATCCATCATCTATTTATCTATCATCTACTTTTCTTTCCCAACTCATAAATGAGGTCCCATGTAATTGGCCACAAATTCTGAACTGTACGTGGTTCATCAGCACTCTCATATCTTTATCTCTGTGCTTGCTTATTTTTAATTTTATTGTCTATCTTTTAATTATTTATTCCTACTTCACTAAATACATCTGCCCTACTGTTCTGTCAAACACTTAAAACCAAACAAATTATGTCTGAAGATGAATAGGTGTGGAAAAATCTCACTACTGTGGCAAACCAAAAAAAAGCTCACCATGACTCACCACTCATTTGATTCATGTTAAATTTGTCTCAAGTTAAAAAGTTCTGATCTTTAACATGAGACAAATTTAACATGAAACAAATGAGTGGTGAGTCACTGTTAAAAAGTTCTGATCTTAGCCGGGCTCGGTGGCTCAGCCTGTAATCCCGCGCCTTTGGGAGGCTGAGGTGAGTGGATTGCCTGAGCCTGCGGGTTCGAGACCCGCCTGGGCAGCGAGACCTCATTTTTACAATAAATAAAAAAAAATCAGCCGGGCGTGGTAGCGCATGCCTGTAATTCTGGCTACTCGGAAGGCTGAGGCGGAAGGATCTCCGGAGCCCAGCAGGTCGAGGCTGCGGTGACCGGGAGTGGCCACTGCACTCCAGTCTGGGCGACAGAGTGAGACTCCAACTCAAAAAAAAAAAAAAAAAAAAGTTCTGATCTTAGATGTGGAGTGAGCTCCCAGCCCTGACCAAATTTTCCTATCACATATCCTAAGTTGACATGTTCCCATTCCCTTGAGGATTTCTTTCCTTATTTGCTCTCCTCAAACTTATAATCCTTTTCTTTTCTTCTTTTTTCCATGATAAACTTTTGTGTCTTCAACAGATCGCAATAGCACAACACCAATAACTTCTGCATAGACACTCATATCCTTTCTTTCTTCTTGTTGCAACTGATGAGTTATTTACTTTTTTATCTAAGGCCAACCTCCACTTGTGCCTGTATATTGTATTTTCTCCCTTGTGATTAAATTATCTTTTGCAAATGTTCTTTTTTTTCTCATATAGACAATTTTTGGAAAGAATTAATTCTAAATAATTTACCAATTAATAAAATATTTATATTATTTTACCTACTCCCAATTATTCAATACCCTTTACAGAAAACTACTTTAAAAATGTTGTATGTGTTTAGAGTCTATATTTCTTCTTTATTTTTATTTCTTGAACATATTCCAGTCATGCTGTCTTTCTCATACATCCCCTGAAGCCTTTTTTTTCCCCATGGTACCCTATAATTTACACTTACTACATCCACTGAATATTTCTAAATGTATGTATTTTTATAATTTATACAGATCACTAATTGATATTGTTTTGAATTGGGGTCTCTATCTGTTGCCCAGGCTAGAATGCAGTGGCATAATTATAGCTCACTGCAGCCTAGATCTCCTAGCCTCAGACAATTCTTCCACCTTAGTCTCCAGAGTAGCTGGGACTACAGGCAAATGTCACTCTATCAAGAAAAGTTTTTTATTTTTATTTTATTTTTTTTAGTAGAAAGAGAGCTCACTTTATTGCCTAGGCTGGAATGGAACTCTAGCACTCAAGCAATTCTTCCACTTTGGCCCCCCCAGAAGACTGTGATTACAAATGTGAGCTAACATGCCCTGCCCGGATCATTAATTGATACTCCTATATTATTTTCTAAATGATTTCTACATTCTAAATGATTTCTGAGATATCCTACACTTAATCTACTTACATCTCTAGAAATGACTCATTGTCCTCTTTGTTTATTATTTTAAACTCAACTTTTCTAAACATTGACGTTCTCAGGACCCAACTCCTAATAATTTCCCTTCTTTAACAGTTCATAGTCTCATCTATGAACTAGTTTCATAGCTTTATATTACCATTTTGACTGCTGACTCTAAAATGCATTTATTTAACTTACTTACTTCTCATAATTCTAGACTTGTGTATTTGTGTCTACATTATATTTTGAATTTATTATGCTTGAAAGTAGCCTTGATCTTCAACTCTTAAACCTGCTCTTTATTTAGCATTCACTACAATAAATGGCAAAATATTTTACTCAGTTATTCAATCCCCAAACCTTTGAATCCCCCTTGATATTTCTCCCATATTTAATCCATCTATAAGTCTTACAAGATTTATGTATTGGCAATAAAGGACTAGCATGTTTTAGAACAGTTCTCTTGAGAACAAATAGAATATTTGATAAATAATATAGGTTTAAAGACTTAGTGGAGCTACCATGGTAGTGAGTATTAGCAGCATCAAGATTGTGTAGACAGGAGAAGTCAAAATGAGTAGTCCTAGAATTTGAAGTTTCTTTTCCTTTTGAGTTATGGATTGCAAAAGCAGCAGATAAAATGTAAGGATATATGAACAGAGTTTCCAGAATGTCACTGAACTGAAGACACCACAATTATTGATGAAGTAGAGACACCCTGTTAAGTACCTGTAGCTTTGGGTAGGAACCTCAAAGTGCTAGACCCTGGAATGAGTGAACTGGAATAGCCAGCCTGCACTGAGTCTGAAGCTTAGTTACCACCTAGCTGAATTTTTAATTGAATTAGCTGATCCTTCCGTATTCTATCACTCAGAAGTAAAATAAATAATCTCTTAGGAAATATATTTTAAAGATTCTCCAAACATCTCCACTACTCTTCATATATTGTATTTGGCATTCTGTACAACACATAAACATACAACATATATAAACACACAAACAGAAATATATCCAATAGAAAAGTATTTGAAGGAATTCTAGACAATAAAGTTATGCAGATTTTAAAATATCTATCTTTAAATATTTAAAAGACAAAGTGGAATTTCTTTTCTTTTCTTTTTTTTTTTTTGAGTTGGAGTCTCACTCGGTCGCCCAGACTGGAGTGCAGTGGCCCCTCCCGGCCACCGCAGCCTCGACCTGCTGGGCTCCGGCGATCCTTCCGCCTCAGCCTTCCGAGTAGCCGGAATTACAGGCATGCACTACCACGCCCGGCTGATGTTTTGATTTATTGTAGAGATGAGGTCTCGCTGCCCAGGCGGGTCTCGAACCCACGGGCTCAGGCAATTCACTCACCTCAGCCTCCAAATGGTGCGGGATTACAGGCTGAGCCACCGAGCCCGGCTCAAAGTGGAATTTCAATAAAGACTTCTTTTGAGTATATACACATAATTATGCGGCAATTAAATAACAGAAAAATATAATAATTTATATTAAGATATCAGTGTATTGGTTCAACATCATATTAGTCACAGTCAGGGGAATTATTATCTAAAAGCTTAATCAGAAGGAATGCTCAACAGAAGCATGACGAAAAGAAAAAACAGTAGAAAATATGCAAAAGATTATTAAAGTTATGTGGGCCACAGTAGACAGGTCAAACACATTTGCAAGTAGAGTTTAAAAAAAAAAACAAAAGAGAAAAGAGAGACTGGAACAGAAAAAATATCTGAAGAAAGAATATTTGTGAATCTTTAAATGTGAAAAACACATTATGTCAATTTTATAAACTGTATAACTATAAAGAAAATCATACCACATGCATTATATAATTATGTTATTACATATATGCACACATATATAAATATATTTAAAATTATCTAACTACCAACTATTTACAAATAAATCTAATAAAAATATATGACCTCTACATAAAAACTAAATAATTATTGAAAAATATTAAAGATGTAAACAAATGGAAAGATGTAGATTAAAAGACTCAATTTTGTAAAGAATTTATTTCTCAATTTTTAAAATTCAACACAATAATAATAAAATGTCAGCATAATTTTGATGGACATGGAATATTTTTATGAAACTAAAAAGAATCTCATATGGCTAAGATCATACTGAAGAAGAAGAAGATCAGATTACCATGATATATAACAAGAGTTATTATTATGCTACAGTGACACAGGGAAAATAATAATGGCACAAGGATGTTAAAAAGTAGGATAGAGTATCCAGAATCAGACCCAGCTATGCCTAGTCAATTGATTTACAGAAAGGTGACACTGTTCCTTTCAGTGAAGAGGTGCTAGATTTGTTGTCTACCTAAGACAGGGTGTCATATACAGAGTGTTTGTTGATGATCTTGGAATCATCACGTATGTCACAGAAGGACAAAAGATAGAAATGGACAGAGGATAAAAATCAAATTGTGATACATCCAACAATAGCCTAAATTATCCCCTGCACCCTCTGTAACTAGAGTGGTTTTTCATGGGGCCAAGGGAGGTAGCCAAATATTTACACTCTTGCATGGATCATCAGCCTTTGGATTTGAGCTGCCATTGGAAGAAAGACAATTTAAGACAAAGTGGCACTCTGCAGTTGAATGAATTACTGAAGGGATGGACAGATAAAAGCCATTTGCAGGCAGCACTCTCACCAGTGAGGCAGATCATGAAGGCAGACCTGGAAGGTGCAGTGTCTACATCACTGTTTTATTTTTTTTAACATGATTTATTATTATCTGTCCTTTACATGTTGATTGATTCATTAACTTATTGATAAACTTAATGAGGGTAAGGAATTTATCATTTGATTACTTTTTCTGGAGTGCAAACTATGATGTCAAAAATAGTTTCATGGAAACTTAATTAGAGGTCAAACTTTGAAGTATATTGTAAATTTTGTAAAAAAAATTCTCTGATATATATCAGCTAATTGATCTTGGACTCATAAATTATTCTCTTTGGTGAAAATACTTGGTTTGGTATACAGATAAAGAATAAATAAGTTGTTCTCAAAAGACATTTAGATAATAGTTATCACTAGAAGCAAAGAAAATGTTATAATTAAGATGAAAGAAACATAAGTAGTTTTATTTTACGTCATCCTCTTGCTGGCTAAATTTAGTCTAAAATTTTTAATTAATGAAGAAAATTGTAGATTTTTGATTATTTCAGCCATAAAATATTTTTATTTGTGTGTTATTTTGGAGTTATATGTCTGCCTGGAGGCCCCACAATTATTTTCCATTCTCTTTTGAAAACTCATCAGTTAGTTTCTCTTTTGTCAGTAAATATCTATGTCTAAGTTTATGAGAGCCTTAGCCAGTTATGACATCCTTGGATCTCCAGTTTTTTTTCTTTTGAAACTTAAACTTTAAAAAGTTGTTTGAAGGAGGGGTCCAAAGCAACAGAGGAAGAAATACACTTTTAACATGTAACTTCTAGGTTCTCTGCTACATATATTGCTGTTTAACAGATTATGATGTTTCCAAATACTTTACCAAATACATTTACAGAAACCTTCTGATGTGTCTTTCTGACTTTTTCTTAGTAAATGTAATATCAGGTATGTCTAATCTTCTTTTCTCTGCCCTTGGATACCACCTCTACCTCTTTTACTCTTTGTAAGGTAGTCATTTTTCTGAATCTATTGTACTTTTTATAAATGGCTTTTCTTATATGTTCAAAGTAGATTCCGAACATGAAGAAAGACATGGAAGGTCATCATTAAATCTCTATTTTTCTTAACAAATGTTTTATTTGATTTTTCAGAATACTATGTCCATCTTGACATTAGATAATCAGAGCTACAAAAAATATTTAGAGTGAAGTATTAGAGAATAGGAATTGTAATTTCTCATAAAACCTGCAGAATTAGTACATCCCAAGTATTTTAATAACTTAATGAATGTTTCTTTCAATTGATATAATTCAAATGAGATCTTTCTTTCAAAACTTATTTGAAAGGGATCAAAGCTTAAGTCAGGGTCACTTAAGAAGTGATTGCAATCTTCCCATTCCAACAGAATTTAAATGAAGAGTATTTACATGTCAAAAAGAAGTTGTTAATCAGAAGATTGGATTAGCTTACCAAAATTTTATGCAATAAATAAATGATTAAGTAAAAGTCAGAACAGTCATCTCAAGGACTTTTCCACCATTAAGTAAGCTTCAAGCAAAGGCTTTCGAGAAACATAGTTCTGGTGACAGCTCTACCCCTTTTTCTGAGGTGAATGCAAAAGATTCATTGAAAGAAAATTTTCAAAACTCAGTGCCATTTTTATGATTGACTACCATATTTTTAAGAAAGGAATGCAACTGGATATTTTAGTGCTACATTAAACCTAATTTCTCTTTCTATATTCCAAAGTTGTAGTATCCATATAGCCCTCAGATGTTGACCTAGCTTCCTCTATAGATTTACTTAGATCAAAAGAACATTGGTCATGTGGCATGATGATTAAGTAACACCATTTTCACAAGTTTGTTTTAGATGAGCCCACCAAACAAGGAAAAATCTGTTTTCAGTATGCAGACTAAATTAGATTTCAGGTCTATAAAACAAGAAGATTATATTTTGAACTGTGGCAAATCACCCCAAAATCTTAGATCTCTGATTCATTACCTTATTCCCTCACATTTTACAGGATATCGTTAAGTCCTTCTTATAGTGACTCAAAATAATGTATAAATTAATGTAATAAATGCCATACACCAAAAGTAATATTTCCAGTTGGCAATTAAGTTAGCCCTTTGGAAAACTCCATGATTTCTATATAGGTGATTGGTAACACAAAGATCATGACCGTATGAGTAATACAGGTTAGAATTTCTTAAATGTATTGACTAAAGTAGAGTTCATCTGCAACTTTTCTCCCTATTTGTAGTCTAATGAACTCACACAGTTTAGCATTGTATTCTAGCCATTTTACCATTTACATATGCTGAGTGCTTCTGCAATCTCGACTATTTGATGTTATTGAAATGGAACAATCAAGGGATCATAGAGAGCTGGAGAAAATGGTAATATAAATTTTGCTAAGTCCAAATTTCTTATTTTATAGCTCCAGTACAATTGGGACCCTTGGAAATAAAGGTCATATTTTCATGGCAGGAGAAAAAGTCACACCTAGAAAAACTAGAACACTAATTTACACAAAATTCTATGTAAATTAAATTTTGTATTCAAAGTGTCTCCCATCACCCTTACATTTTAGTATTTATTGTCATTTCAGATGTGTTCTTTTGGGGGGAAAAACACAAAAATAACTAGTAAATTTACATGATAATTTTTATGGAAATATGTAATTTTCAGTAAAATCTAAGCAAGAATGAGTCTGTACTTGAATAACAATACTGATGGCAACAATAACTGAAGTAATAGTTAGATGATAATAATAAAGATAAAGCAAGTTCACTGTAATAGATTAAAACAATTCTGAAGATTATATAATAAAATGTACAACTCTCATCCCTGCTCCTAATGTATACCTAAAATCACCGTTCAATATTGCCTTTTCTCCATAATATATCTTGAATATCACAAAAAGATCTGCTTTACTTTTGCAATGACTTCATATTATATTGAAAAGATATAGCATAACTTACCCAATCAGTAATATAGTCACCATATATATGTGAATTATAGTCCTATCATTTGCCAATAATACAACAATAAATATGGTTTTACAAACTTGCCCAACATAGTTGTTAGGTAAATTTTTAGGAGTGGTGTGCCTGTGTCATTGATAAATCTGGAGAGAAATCTGCAACACAAATGACAGAAGAGTTATTTATTTATTTATTTATTGTTTTATTTTTTTATTTTTTGAGTTGGAATCTCACTCTGTCACCCACACTGGAGTACAGTGGCCGCTCCCGGCCACCGCAGCCTCGACCTGCTGGGCTCCGGGGATCCTTCCGCCTCAGCCTTCCGAGTAGCCAGAATTACAGGCATGCGCTACCCCGCCCGGCTAATTTTTTGATTTATTGTAGAAATGAGGTCTCGCCAAGTTGCCCGGGCAGGTCTCGAACCTGCGGGCTCCTGCAATTCACTCACTTCAGCTTCCCAAAGGCGCGGGATTACAGGCTGAGCCACCGAGCCCGGCTAAATAAGTGCAATTAAAAAAAATAAATTAATTAACTGAGTAAATTGGCAAAGACAAAAACATTTGTCACTACTCAGCAGGGGTAAAGTTGTGGGGGCAGAGCAGCTCTTCTATCTCCTAAATTGCCGATCATGTAATATAATGCAACTTCTTTACATGATAATATAGCCATATCTATACAATTATAATTATTAAAGTAATATTTAACTTCACTGGGATTTTAAAAAATGCTCTTGGTAAGATTTTTTAAAACATTCAAAAAGTTGCTGGAATATAAAGCACATGTCATATGTATGTACAATCTGCCTGTGTGCAAGGGTATTCTGTTGATTTATGTATGAGTGCCACATAAGTTCATTTCAATCACATTTAGTTTATTCACTTGGTTTCATTCTGAAGGAATGAATTCATTCTGATCATTTTGTCTGTGGTTGAGAAAATTGAACTCTAACAGATTGCAGTCCCAGTAGAAATTGCCTAGTGTTAGAGCTGCAAGTAATTGCTAAACTCCCACGTGCCTCAAGGGAGAAAGTATGTCCTTGATTAGAAAAACATGCAAGGAAAAAGAGGCAGTAAGCTCATAGTTAATGGGTGAGATAGCATTCTCTGGTAAGTGCTTTAGAGCAACAAGGCACATTCTTTACCATTTCTACTAACTAGAAGATTAATTTATATTCCAAAAGAAATGTTAAAATTCTAATCATTCTTCATCATTAAGTAGGGATTCTATATCTTCTCATTACCATACAGAAGAGCAGTTTAATTCGAATGAGGTAGATAAATAAATAAATCCTAGGGACTTATTTAAATTCATTTAATATGTAATTCTAAATTACATACTTCTGACAACACTGCAATAAATTAAATAGGATATTTTATTGTCCAACTATGATGAATCCTACAGTCAGAAAATCAATATGCTGTAGCAATATAAACACTTAGATTGCTTCTAGTGTGCAAAAGACATTTTTTCTGTATCTTTCAAGAAAGAAAAAAAAGTATTTTAAAAATGGATTCATATCACTTCTGATTAGGTTTTAACCATACACCAATACATAATTCATAATTGTTATGATATTCTTGGTCATCAGAGCATATATATTGGCTGAAGTCACAAAATATATTGACAAAAACAGAGTTAATTTTAGATTGTAGGTGTGTCTGTATGTGTGTGCATACCACTGATTCTTGAAAAACATGGGGATTAGAGTCTCTGACCCTCAGTGCAGCCAAAAATGTGCATGTAAGTTTTGACACCCCATAAACTCCATTATTAATAGCCTACTGTTGACTAGAAGCCTTACTGATATCAACAGCTAATTCACTCATATTTTATATGTATTATATGCTCTATTCTTACAATAAAGTAAGCAAAATATTTATTAAGAAAATGAAATGGAAGAGGAAAATATTTTTACTGTTTAATAAATGGAAGTTTATCATGAGTAGGCTGAGTAAAAGTAAAAGAGAGGATCTTGCTGTCTCAGGGTAGTCAAGGCAGAAGAGATGGGGTAAGTAGAAGGAAAGTCAGGAGAGGCAGGCACACTTGATATCACTTTTGTTGAAAAATATGTGTTTAATTAGACCAATGCCATTCAAATTCATGTCGCTCAAGGGTCAACTGTCTACACACACACACACACACACACACACACACACACAAACACACACACACGTATGTACTAATGTATACATACTAATATTATATATAAATACAGTCATTTATTTTTATACCCGGGGATTAGTTCCAAGACATCACCATTGCAACCACCACCACCACCATCATCTCCCCCATACCCAAATCCATACACACTCAAGTCCCTCAATCTGCTCTATAGAACCAGGAGAAATGAAAAACTGGCCTTCCATAAACATGAGATTTCACTGTGTATTTTTACTAACATGCATTTTCAATTCACATTTGGTTGAAAAAAATTCACATTTCAGTGGGCCTGAACTGTATTATAATTCACATATAAATACACGTAAACATCTTCATATTTATTATCAAAAATGTTATTTTTCTCTAATGTCCACTGATAATTGCAAATAAACCCTGAAGAGAATGAAAGCAACAGATAATTAACACAAAATGCAATGTTAGTGTATGCTCACATACATATGCCAATATTGGAACCAGATGTGTAATGTCTAACAAATTTGTAAAGTGAGAACAATTCAACTATTCAAAAACTTCACATCAATACGAATTTGTATATGTATCTCGCACACATATAGAAAATTTTAGTGTGTATCAAAAACTCTCTCAAGGAAAAAGCAAAGTATTCCACGAAGAACCAACATTTTTTTATGATGATATCTCTTACAATTCTCTCAAGTTTTTTTTTTAAAAGGAACTAATATGCAAAAACAACAAATGTAACAGCAACAAAAACACAAACATTCACACTAATAGTATCCTGTTTTTATATGCATAGAACAAATTTAATACAGAAGTTAAATTGTTCACAAATATTTTTCTGCCCTTGGTGCACTAAAGTGTAAGTATGGTACCTATACTGGTAGAGACTTCATGTAAAGTAAATTAAGCTTTTCACAGTCATGCAATTGTGCCTTAACCAAATACCTCTCCAAAGAAATAGTGGACATTATTTAAATGAAGTGATCTTCTGATGTTATAATTTCTAAGTAAGATAACAAAAAACAATGAATGTATAATAATAGGTTAATATAAATGTGCATCTATATCTACAGAGGGATGTGTTAATTAAACAAAAATGATATGACCATAGCTTTCATGTAGTCTCCATTAATAATTAAAAGTAAAACTAAGATTTTCTTGTTATTCTAAGTATTGAACTTGCATCTTACTTTTATTAAAAATTAATATTACATAGTACATTGCATGCAATACTTCATGTAATCCTTTTGGAAAAAAATCAGGCTATGAAGAAAATAGTATTATTTTCCTTTTTCATAAGTGAGATAATTAAGCTCTATTGATATTAGAGAACTTCAATATTGTAGAGTTGAAAAATAACAAAACTAATTTTATCAAAATATAATACAAAGTTTTTCAAGGAAAATTAATACAATAGAACACACCCACACATAAATATGAAAACTTTATTACTTTGAGATTTTATTTATTTTCTATTTTTTATTTTTTTGGAGTTGGAGTCTCACTCTGTCGCCCAGACTGGAGTGCAGTGGCCACTCCCGGCCACCGCAGCCTCGACCTGCTGGGCTCCGGTGATCCTTCTGCCTCAGCCTTCCAAGTAGCTGGAACTACAGGCACGCGCTACTATACCCGCTATACTTTGAGATTTTAAATAGAAGCCTAGCCCTGCTATAGTATTCTTCCATGTCTTCTATTTATGTTGAACATAATGAATAGATTGTGTTTTAAATATAAAACTAATACATTCAACAAATAATCAAATCATACACTTACACTTGAGGCAGATCTGATTTTTATTGTGCCTTGTTTTATTACATTTTGCATATGTTGCATTTCTTATGAGTTAGAGGTTTCTGGCAACCTTGCCAATAGCAAGTGTATTGGCTCCCTTTTTTTCAAGAACACATGCTCACTTCATGTCTCTGTGTCATATTTTGGTAATTCTTGCAATATTTACAACTTTTTCATTATTCTTGTATCTGTTAGTCATGTGTGATCAGTGATCTTTGATGTTACTATTTTAAGTATTTTAGGATGCCATGAACCATACCCATATAAAAAAGCAAACAGTTGATATATACTTTGCTTATTCTGGCTGCTCTACCCACCAGCTATTTCCCATCTCTCATTTTCTCCTTAGACTTCCTTAGTTCCTGACAAACAATGATATTGAAAGTAGGCCAATTAATAATCCCACAATGACCTCTAAGTGCCCAAGTGAAAGAGTCTCACATCTCTCAATTTAAATAAAAAGCTAAAACTGATAACGCGCAGTGAGGAAGATATGTTGAAAGCCAACTTAGACCAAAAAGCTATGCCTCTTGCACCAAAGAGTCAATATGTGAATAAAAAGGAAAATTTTAGCCGGGCTCGGTGTCTCAACCTGTAATCCTGCGCCTTGGGAGGCTGAGGTGAGTGGATTGCCTGAGTCCGCGGGTTTGAGACCCACCAGGGCAACTTGGCAAGACCTCATCTCTACAATAAATCAAAAAATCAGCGGGGAATGATAGCGCGTGCCTGTAATTCCGGCTACTCGGAAGGCTGAGGCGGAAGGATCGCCGGAGTCCAGCAGGTCGAGGCTGCGGTGGCCGCGAGCGGACACTGCACTCCATTCTGGGGGACAGAGTGAGACTCCGACTCAAAAAAAAAAGGAAAAATTTTAAAGTGAAGGAAATAAAAAGTGTTACGTCAGTGAACACACGAATAATGAAAAAGCAGAATAGCGTTATTGCTGATATGGAAAAAGTTTTAGTGGTCTGGTTTAGAAGTTGGTTCAAGAAGCTTAAAAAAAAGAGATCTTCCAACAAGATGGCTATGGGGTATTTTGGTCCGTGAGACCCTGTGCAAAAGCGAACACCCATAAAGACTCTTGCTCTCCCCGGGGGCTGCGGCTCTCAGCATTGACATCTGGCTGTTCACATGCTGTTCGGCCACAGCTTCAGCCACCAACCACCTCTGCTGCCGCTGCCACCACCACCGTCATCGCCCGCTCCTGCCTGAGGTGAACCATGGCTCCCAGACCTGTGAAGCCTCCCCCTAAGCACTGCACTACCGAAACTGAAGCTGCCAAATGCCACTGCCAAGCTCCACTCCTCACCTAGAGCCAGGCTCATGGAGCTCCTCCCACGCACCACTGAAGCTGAGGCTTCCACCGCCACTACCGTTGCCTGCTCCCTCCTGCCCTAGGTGACCTGGCCTCTGACCTCCGCCCAGTCTGGCTCGAGTAGCCCAGGGCTAAGCTGGCCTGCATTGCTTGGCAGTCTCGGGTTGCAGTGGAAAAAGAGATCAGCGGGTGCAGTGAGACCAGCTACACCCATGTCGACCCATCTCCCAGCTTGGGATACAAGGTAACAACATCAAAATGGGAGGGAGAGAAGCCCCTCCCCCATGCTAGATAGACACAGGCCAGATCTGAGTGACAGATTTGGCAGGCAGCCCAGATCTGAACCACCCTCCACAGCAGGCCAGGGGTAACTGACGCTAATTGTGAACAACTCTACCAGACTGCAATGGCAGCTAGAAATCAGAGTTAAAAGGACATTGGACTTAAAGGAATGTCTCAGAGTATGCTTGGTTCCCATGTTTTAAATTTTTTTTTCTTCTTTGTCTGTCTTACCCATCTTCTTTTCCCTTTTCTGTCTCTTCTTACTGTTATCAATAACATTTTTCATACTTGCTTTGGTTGTGTTAGTTTACTGATTCTATTCTATTCTATTTTTCTTTTCCCTTAGGACCTCAACTTTCTATAGGTGAAAAGTACATCAATAAGGAGGTTTGGTTAGCTTGTATGTCTCTATGATTGTATGTTTTAGTTTTTTTCATATGTTTGTTGGCTTTGTTGTTGTTGTTGTTTTTCTTTTTACCTGTATCTGTCTTTCTGTCTCTTTTCATTTGTTAGTTGGTATGTTTGTCTGTTTTTCCTCTTACTCTTCTCTCTCTCTACCTCCCACCCCCCTCCAATTCCCTGTTCCATTCTTTTACCTTTTGTTACCTCATTCTGCTTTCAGGGAGTAAACCTATAATCTCACTGCATGGACAGATTGCAAGGCAGTGGGAAGTGGGTTCCAGATTATCCATACACTTGTTGGTGGATACTGGGATCTGGACATAGATTTTAAATCACAGTTCCCCCCTCAATTAAGTCTCAAAACTACCAAAAGGGTCACCCCCAACTTACAGTCCAGAATTGAAAAAAGCCAGAGGATATACATGAGGAAGAATAGGAGATTGAACAAACAGAAGTAAAAACAACCCCTCCATCCCTGAACAGCAGAATTAAAGAAGACAGGTGGGGGGGAGGAAAAAGTGAGAAGGAAAATCTGCACAAATGAAAAACAAAAACAAAAGAAGAATATAGGTCTCAATCAGAACCCTGGGAGGTCAGACAATGAGAAAACAGACATCGGAATACAAACAATGAAGAGCCCCCAGAATGAGTGGTCACATACTACAAACCCAGACATCAAGACATTAATAGAGAGAATAAAAAAGAATTGAGGAGAGACAAGAGGAAAATAGGAAGGAGTTGAAAACTGAAATAACAGCAGTAAAGAATAGTGTGACTGAAATAAGCAACAAACTAATAAACATGGAAAGCAGAATTAGCCAAGCTGAAGAAAGAATCTCAGAGCTTGAAGACCAAAATACAGAACAACCCAAACTGTCAAAAATATAGAAAGAAACTTTAAAAGATAGAACAAAGCCTTCAAGAGATGACTGATTACATAAAGAGACCAAACCTAAAAGTAATTGGACTTCCTGAGGCAGAGAGAGAGAGAGAGACAGAGACCACCCTGGAATAAACACTCCACAAAATTATTCAAGAAAACTTCCATCATCTCATCAGTGATGCAAAAATTCAAACACAAGAGATTCAGAGAACCCCTGCAAGACAACAAAAGAGAAGGCCAACTCTCAGATACATGATAATTCACCTAAACAAAATAGGTATAAAAGAAAAAACCCTAAAGGTAGCAAGAGAAAAAGGTCAGACTACCTACCAGGGAAGACCAATTAGAATAGCAGCAGATTTATCTACAGAAATTCTTCAGGCTACGAGAGCTTGGAGACCAATCTTCAAATTTCTCAAAGATAAACAATTTCAACCAAGAATAACCTACCCAGCCAAGCTAAGCTTCACCAGTGAGTGAGAATTAAAATCTTTACCAGACATTTAATCCCTAAGAACTTATGCTGCCTCTAGAACACCTCTAAAAGAAACATGTAAGAAAGTAATAAACACAGAAGAAAAAAAGAAAAGAATGACAATGTTCTTACAAGATGGAAAACACACATGAATCAACCCAAAAAAACAAAGGAAAGACAACAAATAAACAGGAACAACAATAACTTTATAAGAACCTCATGAAGGGATAAGCTCCCTCATTTCAATAATTAGCCTGAATGTGATTGGACTAATGCACCACTGAAAAGACACAGAATGGTAGACTGGATAAGAAATCATGACCCCATTATTTGTTGCATACAGGAGACTCATCTCACTACAAGGGATGCACATAGACTCAAAGTTAAAGGATGGAAAACAAGTTTCCAGGCAAATGGATCACAAAAGGAGGCAGGAGTTGCAATCTTAATATCAGACAAAACAACCTTTAAGCTATCAAATATTTAAAAATATACAAAAGGACACTACATAATGATAAATGGTTCAATCCATCAACAAGAAATATCCATCCTAAACATATATGTACCCAACACATGAGCACCAACATTTATAAAACAACTACTTAAAAAACTATAAAAAATATTGCCTCTAACATTATTATAGCAGGGGAATTAAATAGTCACTGATAGCCCTAGAGAGATCATCGAGGCAAAAAGTCAACAAGGAGATCCAGAACCTAAATTTGACACTTGACCAAATGAACTTAGTGGATACCTACAGATTGTTCCACCCAGCAACCACAGAACATACATTCTATTCATCATCACATGGAACATACTCCTAGATCGATCACATTCTTGTCCATAAATCAAGCATAAACAAATTCCATAAGGTTGAAATCTTGCCATGCACATTCTCAGACCACGGTGGAATAAAAATAAATATCAAAACAAACAAAATTTCCCCAAAGCCTACAAAGACATGGACACTAAACAGCATGATACTGAACAATGACTGGGTCAACACTGAAATCAAAGAAGAAATTAAAAGATTCCTAGAAAGAAGTGAAAATGAAGAAACCTCTTACCAAAACCTCTGGGACGGCATGAAATCATTCCTAAGAGCGGAATTTATATCTCTATGAGAACACACCAAGAAAATGGAAAGATCACAAGTGGAGAGCCTAACAAGTCACCTAAGGGAGCAAGAAAGAGAGGACCACCAAAACCACAACTTTAGCAGAAGAATCCAAATCACAACAATAAGAGTCCAAATACAGGACACAGAGGACAAAAATATCATAGAAAATATCAACAAAACAAAGAACTGGTTCTTTGAAAGAATTAACAAGATTGATGGGTCCCTAGCCAGTATGACCAAAGAGAGAGAGAGAGAGAGAGAGAGAGAGAGAGAGAGAGAAAGTCCAAATAAAAAGAATCCGAAATACAAAAGACCAAAGCATAACTGACCCCGAAGAAATACAATTATCAGAGATTACTATGTACACCTATGTGAAAACAGACTTGATAACCTAGATGAAATGGAGGACTTTCTGACATCACACAACTTCCCCAGGTTTAAGCAAAAAGACACTGAAACACTAAATAGACCAATAAGAATCCAGGAAATTGACTCTGTCATATGCAAACTGTTTACAAAAAAAAATCCCTGGAGGGGATGGTTTTCCAGCAGAATTATACAAAACCTACAAGGAGGAGCGGATACCAATCCTATTGAAAGTATTCCAGACAGTTGAGAAAGTTGGAATTCTCCCCAAATCATTCTATGAAGCTACCATTACACTGATACCCAAACTGGGTAAATATCCAACAAAAAAAGAGAACTACAGCCCAATATCCCTTATGAATATAGATGCAAAAATCTTCAACAAGATTCTAGCAAATTAGAACCAAAAACACATCTCAAAAATCATCCACCATGACTAAGTAGGCTTCATCCCCAAGATGCAGGACTTGTTCAACATTCACAAGACCATAAATGTCATTAAATATATCAACAGATGTAAAAAGAAGAAGCACAAGATTATCTCATTAGATGCAGAAAAATCTATTGATAAAATCCAGCATCCCTTCTTGATAAAAACCTTCAAACACCTAGTTATAAAAGGAACATACCTCAAAATAGTAAGGTCCATCTACGACAAACCCACAGCTAACATATTGATAAATGGACAGAAACTAGAATCATTATCCCTGAAAACTGGATCGAGACAAGGCTGCCCACTCTCACCCCTCTTGTTCAATATTGTGTTGGAATTCCTAGCTCAGGCAATTAGACAAGAGAAGGAAATCAGGGGTATCCAAATAGGAAAAGAGGAAGTCAAGTTATCCTTCTTTGCTAATGATATGATCCTATACCTTGAAAATCCAAGAGAATCTGTCAAAAACCTGCTTGCACTGCTAAAGGAATTTGGGAAGTCTCAGGGTATAAAATAAATATGCAAAAGCAGTTGCATTCCTTTACACCAACAAAAAGCAGGCAGAGATCCAAATAAAAAGTAAAATTCCATTCCTAATAGCCACCAAAAAAATGAAATACCTCAGCGTCTTCCTACACAGAGAAGTGAAAGACCTTTACAATGAAAATCGCAAGCTGGGCTCAGTGGCTCAGCCTGTAATCCTGCACCTTGGGAGGCTGAGGTGAGTGGATTGCCTGAGTCTGCAGGTTTGAGACCACCTAGGCAACTTGGTGAGATCTCATCTCTACAATAAATCAAAAAACTAGCCAGTTGTGGTAGTGCGCGCCTGTAGTTCCAGCTACTGGAAGGCTGAGGCGGAAGGATCGCCAGAGCCCAGCAGGTCAAGGCTGCAGTGGCCAGGAGCAGCCACTGCACTCCAGTCTGGGTGACAGAGTGAGACTCCACCTCAAAAAAAATTGCAAAACACTGCTTAAACAAATCCAAGAGGACATAAACAAATGGAAAAATATTCCATGCTCATGGATAGGAAGAATCAACATTGTTAAGATGCCCACCCTACCAAAGGCAATGTCCAGACTCAATGCAATACCCATTAAGCTACCAACATTATTCTCAGACCTGGAAATGACAATACAGAAATTCATATGAAAACATAAACGACCACGAATAGCTAAAACAATCCTTAGCAAAAGAAACAAAGTAGGAGGTATCACACTTCCAGACTTCAAACTTTACTATAAGACTACAGTAATCAAAGCAGCCTGGTATTGGTAAAAGAACAGGCACATAGACCAATGGAACAGGATAGAGATTCCAGAAGCAAAGCCTCAACCAACTCATCTTTGAAAACCTCCAACAACAACTACTGGGGAGAAGAGAACCTATTCAGTAAATGGTGCTGAAAACTGACTGACCACATGCAGAAGACTGAAACAAGACCCCCACCTATCACCATACACAAAAATTAACTCTAAATGAATCAAAGACCTGAATGTAAAACCTCAAACTGTAAGAATCTTAGAAAACGCAGAGCCACCCTTATAAAAATTGGAACCGGGAACCAATTCGTATTCAGAATCCTAAAGGCCAATACCTTAAGAAATAAAATAGACAAGTGGGATCTCAGTAAATTAATTAGCTCCTGGAAAGCAAAAGACACCATCAAGAGAGCAGGGAGACAGCCCACAGAATGGGAAAATATATTTGCCAACTATTTATTTGATAAAGGCCTAACATCTAGAATCTACAAGGAATTCAAATGCACCAAAAGGAAAAAAAACAAACAAACAGCCCCTTTAAAAAGTGGACAAAAGACATGAATAGACACTTTTCAGTGAAGATATATGGGCAGTCAACAGACACATGAAAAAGTGCTCAGCCTCACTCATCATCAGAGAAATGCAAATCAAAACCACATTGAGATACCACGTAACCCCTGTACGAATGGTCATCATTAATAAAACAAACAACAGGTGCTGGCAAGGATGTGGAGAAAAAGGAATACTTCTACACTGCTGGTGGGAATGCAGACTAGTACAACCTCTTTGGAAGACAATGTGGTGATTCTTGAAGGAACTAGATTGACCTTCCATATGACCCAGCAATTCCCCTATTGGGAATATACCTGGTGGAGCTCAAATCATTCTACCAAAAAGATCCCTGCACACGTATGTTGGAAGTCTATCAACAATAGCAAAAACATGGAAACAACCGTGTTGCCCATCCATGCTGGACTGGATAAAAAAAAATGTGGTACATATACACTATGGAATATTATGCAGCCATAAAGAAGAACAAATATATGGACTTTGCAGCAACTTGGATTGATCTGGTGTCGATCATACTCAGTGATTTATCACAGAAATAAAGAACAGAGTTCCATATGTTCTCACTCATAAATGGACCTCGAACAATTATTATGCTATAAGAAAGCAATTGGAGTAATGGAAAACTCTCAGGGTACAGGTGTGGGATTGGCCGTTGAGGGAAACTGCTAGGGAAGGAGGGGCATACTTCATCAACAAGGGTACCTACATGATCAATGTTTGTATACGCAACCATGAAATATACCCCACACATTTATAATAAAAAATTTAAAAAATAATTAAAAAAATTTTTAAAAGGGCATCTCCATGACATAAATGTAAGGCAGCACGTGCTAATGAAGAAGCTAAGGAAGTTATCCAGAAGATTTGGCTAAGGTAATTTATAAAGATGGCTACACTTCACAACTCATTTTCAGTGTAGATAAAACAGTCTCATATTTGAAGAAGATGCAACTAAGACTTTCATAAGTGGAGAGGATAAATGAGCATATAGCTTAAAATGTTTGAAGGACAGACTTCTTCTGTGGTTAGAGGTTAATGCACCAAGTAGCTTTAAGTTGATGTCAATGCTCCTTTACCATTCCCCAAATCCTAAGGTCCTTACAAATAATGCTATGTATACTCTCCATGTGCTCTTTGAATTGAACTGTTTAGAAAATGAGACTACTTTAAAAATATTATCACACATTGAAAAATGTAATCACTCAAAAGTTCTGATGGTGACATACAAAGAGAGTAGTATCCTTTTCATGTCTTCTAATACATCATTTACTCTGCATCCTGTGGATCAAATTTATGGAGCAATTTTGACTTTCCAAATTTTGACTTTCTTTTTTGTGTGTGTGAAGCTATTGTCACCATAGAGAATGATTCCTGGAAAGAATTCAACATTGTAAATATTATTAAAAACTTTGTAATTCATGGAAGGAGGTCAATATATCAATATTAACAACAGTTTGGAGGAAGTTGCTTTCAACTATCGAGGATAACTTTTAGAGGTTCAAGACTTTAGTGGAGGAAATAACTAGAGATGTGGTAGAAATAGTAAAAGAACTAGAATTAGAAGTGGAGCCTGAAGATGGCACTTAATTGCTTCAATCTCATTATCAAACTTGAATGGATGAGTAAACAAAATGGTTTCTTGGAATGGAACACACTCCTTGTGAAGAAACTTTGAACACTTTTGAAATGAAAACCAAAATTTAGAATAAACTTAATTGAAAAAGCAGTGGCAGGTTGTGAGAGGATTGACTCCAATTTTTAAAGAAGTTTTATTGTGGGTACAATGCTGTCAAACAGCATTGCATGCCACAGATAAATCATTTGTGAAAGAAAGTAAACAGACATGGCATGCTGCACTATTGTCTTATTTTAAGAAAATGCCATAGACACGCCAAACTTCAGTAGCCACCACCCTGATCATTCAGTAGCTATCAACATTAAGGCCAGACTCTCTACCCAACCCCCTCAAAAAAATTATAACTCATTGAAGGCTTAAATAAACCTTAGTATTTTTTAGCAACAAAATATAATTTAAATTAAGATGTGTACATGGTTTTTTCAAAGCACAGTCCTTATGCACACTTATTAGAGTACAGTTTACTGTAAACATAACTTTTATATACAATAGGAAATCAAAAAAAATTATGTGTTCAGCTTTATTGTGTTATTCACTTTATTGTGGTTGTCTGGAACTTAATTCACAAATTTCTCCTACAAGTGCCTCTATTTAAATTTCAAAGACAAACTTCTTTTATATTTTTATCATTTAGAGGTCTTGATTTATAAGCAAGTGAATCTAACTGACTAATAATACAAAAGGTTTAAATATTGGGAGAATAGTTCTCAGAAGTCATAGGAGACAGAAAAAACAGATACTAGGGAAGCTCCAAAAATAACTGTTTTATTTTTATTTTTATGTTTTCCTTCTAGAAACAACAATTTGAGACAATGTCTTGGCTAATGCAACCTAAGAGCAATAAGACTTTTACAGTAAATATGACCTTTAATAATAATAAAGCAATAATCCAAATAATGAGATAATAATACTGATCTTTATATTCACGGTTCTAAGTACTCTGATTTATTTCATTTATATTTTATGGGATGTATGAAAGAATTACTATCCCATTGACAAGTGATTGTATTCTTGGGGAATAAGTTTTATTCTCTTGAGAGAGTAAATCATTCTCAATTAAATTATCGGTCAGCCCTTTGTCTTTGTTTGACTAGAGAGTGGTAGGAACTTACCCTGCTGACTTCTATTATGTAACACAGGACTTGCTTCCCACCATGACAAAAAAGGTATTGACTAAATACCATTAGAAAGGTGATTTTTCATGATGGAAAATGAATATATGTTTACTCTAATTAACTTTCCAGTATTTTTATAGTTTTTGTTAATAAATCTATTGAATGAAAAACCGAAGAATTTCAGTTAACGTTATATGTTCATCATTTTAATAAATATTTGTAGAAAAACATATGAGAAAGAAAGACAGGAAATCAATGTCATAAAGAATCTCATATTTGTACTGGGCACTTCAACTCTTTCCTTCTATTTAACAGTTACTTTGTAAGCCAGATTTTATTATTCAACATTTGTTGATCATAAACTTGATTGGCAATATGTAGTGAAATCAATTTTCTAGTCTAATGTCACTTATGGAGCAGACTTTTAAAGCCAGCAGGTCTGTGTGAAGAAGTGTAACACCTTATTTATTACTTCTAAGACACGAATTCTTTAAGGGATTACAAGATGAACACACCTGAAATAACAACAATGCCACTGTAGTAAACATGTTTCATGTTTTGTGTTCTTTCATTCACACTCAGCAGACTCTTGCTTCAAGTAACTTCTCATATTTTTAAAATTAGAAACAGAATTAACCTTTGAAACCTTCTTTGGAAAAAGATGCAGGCATGTTATCCTGGATGTGCCATTCAGTTTCAAACAAATCTCAGACCCTTGATTTGTTCCTGGGATTTGTTCAGGGGAAATTGCCTTCCCTAGAATAGTGTGTTTTCTTTCCCAGAGTAGTTGCAATGTTTTTAATGTATTGCTCCTGTCAGTATAGGCTTCAAAACTGACACCTTGGTTTTCCGAGATTTTCTAAATGACCTAATTTTCTTTCTTTCTCTCTCCCCGTCTCTCTGTCCGCCTCCCCCCTTTCATCTATCATCCATATACGTTTTTATCTATGTATCTAACTATGAATCTATACATCTATGCATTTATCTATCAATCATTTGTCTACATAAAATGTTTAAGCTAATTATAGTAGACTGAATTATTTGCCACTAAGAAGCTGGGTAAGTCAAGGGAAAGTACATAATTAAGTGTTAAACTTTATGATACATACTATTAAAAATTGCCAAACCTCAAAGGAAAGTGAGAAGTTTGGGGAGGTTTTCTAATAGAACTGGAAATCTACTGGACCTCTAACAAATAGGGTTTAGGATGAAAAAAGGCATTCCAGCTAAAGAACATATTAGGAATGAGAGAAATATATTAAAAATATATATAACAACCAGTGGATGAGCAAATGTACCTGAATACAAATCACAAGCATCAGGGTGAAGTGTCATCTACAATTAAGCTTCATAGATGAAGTATAACCACAACTGGGAGACTCTTAGAAGGAGGAATTTAGGAATGATGCTTGAGAGGTACACAATTACTTTAGAGAGATTGGTAAACTAAGAAGAAGACACAATATAGTGGAGAAAAAATTAATGGGATCAAGAACTTTTGGCCACATAATGACTTCTACAGGGGACATTGGACAGTTGTTCAACTTTTGTGGCTACTAGGTTTAACTCAGAAAAGAGGATTCGTAATACACTGACTCCAGAATTCCTTTTCAATGTATGATGCTGTGGTTCAAGTTCCCTTAAAGGAACATTAGCGTGATAGAATAAATGAATATAAGTTGAGGTAAAAGTCACTCGATTCCCCTCTGTGTTTGTTGTAATGATCTTTCAATCAAGACAGAAAATGGGAACACTAAAAGCTATTATAAGGGAGTTTTTTATGATTGAAATATGTATATATGCTTGCTGTGGTGACTATAGACAAAGATACGTGCACAGGGATTAGAAAGCAAATAATAGAAGGGTAAACCTACTAAGTTTTTGTCTCACTGGATAAATTGAGAAGTGTGATTTTATTGAAAGGCAGGAAATTTAAAGAGAACTAATTTGCATGAAAATACTAAGTTTTAATGTAGGAACACCGAATTGGGATTTTGTAAGGCTATCTGTGGAAATGTCCAACAAATAATAAGAAAAATATTATTTGACGTTAGTTTTTGTAAGAAAATTTAATTATTAATTTATATTATATCCATTAGCAGCCATAGAAGATCTCAACGTAGTCTCCTCTTTTAAGGAATGACATTTTTATTCCCCAATTCATAAAGTACAATAGAATTGCCAAATGGCACAACAAAAACATTAGCCTATACTGTCCTGTTGAAGTATTTCATTTGACTGAAATGTTCTTCATCATTTATTCAATATTTCTGGCATGTGTGTATATTCGTTACAAGCTACCACCATCAGGACATTTTTATACTTAAGATCAGAGGCATTAGAACAAGTCTTGTAAACCCCCAAAACATCTATTTTATTACAACAAGGTATAGAAGATTTATGTTTGTGTTTTGAAATTTTTAAATAAATATTTATAATTATACATTCTGAATAACTAAAGGAATTTTGATAGCTTCATATTACTGCTTATAATCACCCTCAAGGGCAGTTTTCTTTTCTTTTCTTATTTTTAGACCTATTTTAGAAATTTCAAAAACTTTTATTCATTTGTGTTAATACTCTTAGTTGGGTTAAAAGTTGTTCTTGTAGGCCATTACTTTACTAAACATTGGTATAGCCATGTGCTGTTTGAACTATGGTCTCTGCCACATTTCCTTATTTTTAGCCCCCTCTCCTATCTTAGAGAGGCGAATCTCCTCTCTCTCTAATTTACTCTCTAAATAAACTATATTTTCCAATCTAAAAAAAAATTATTCTTGTACACACACAAGTCTTAGTTCTGCCTGTAAAGTCCAGTTATTTTTTTCTGATCTTAATGACATGTTTGAGTTATTAATCACAAATCTTCATAAAATTTTTCTTCAAATGAAGGTGGTTATGAGATTATTATTTTGTATTATGAAATAAACAACACTAATTTCTTGTTTTTTTTAATCAGAGTCTCAGTCTGTCACCCAGGCTGGAGTGCAGATGCACACTCATAGCCACTGCAGCCTTGACCTGCTGGGCTCAGGCAATCCTTCTGCCTCAGCTTTCCAAGTAGCTGGAACTAGAGGCATGTGCCACCATACCTGGCTAATTTTTTATTTATTGTAGAGATAAAGTCTCACCAACGTGCCCAGATTGGACTTGAATCCTTGGGCTCAAGCAATCCTCTCGTCTCAACAATACTAATTTCTATTTATATTTCAGTAAAAATCCAAAGAAAGCATTAAAATGGTCAATAGATATATTTAAAAACATTCAATGTCATTAATTATTTAAGTACTTGTAAAGTGAGATGTTACTTTTTACTATAAAAGGGAACATTCCTCTTTTTTCGCAGAAACACTAGATACTGATAAAGACGTGGTAAATATTCTTAAATATCTGAAGTGGACAGTATGACATTATGTAATATTTGAAGAAAGTGATTTATTTAAAGTTATTCATAATTGTCTCTTTGGTTTCATTTGTAGAGATATGATCTGTCTTATACCAGTTTCCTTAAGAATTAAAAACTGTCTTAAGCCCACATTTGACTTAAATCAGAAATCTAGCCTGAGAAGGGTTTGGGGTGTAAATAACTTACTGACCCTTAAGGCAGGAAGTCAAAAAGGATAGGGAAGGAGAAAACAATAACATAAGGTAAAGATGCATCTAATGTAGTCTACCCCTGGCTCTCCCCAGAGTTGCCCCTCTACCTGACAGTATAGAAAGCATGGAGTGGGATAAATTAGGCCATTAGTATTCAACAGTCACAGTTACTGGCAGATGGGCACACTGGCCCAAAAAAGGAGATTCGGTTAATGTACCAAAGAAAACTTTCCACATAGCTTTAGAAAGTCCCTAGTGATTTAAAATAAAGGATAGGAGGGAAAAAATATGAAAATTAGATAGGCTTTTACTTTGCAATTTTAGTTATTTAAATTTGCATAGCATTTAATTAAAATTTCTAATATATTAAATAACACAAAGCTAGATAATTGGATATTTTTAGTGTTTTTATTATTCTTTGTCAAAGTCAGAAACACAGTTCAAAAATAAAACCCCTTGTTAAAAATTATTAAGAAATTTAAACCAGCTATAACAGAGGTATAAACCTTGGGGCCCTTCTATTTGTGAGATTCTGTTCAACTGCACCATTCATAGGCATATGAAGCCTGCACTGCCCTAGGAGGAGAAATTAAAGTTTGAAGTAAAGAGGCTTTTCATTTGTATATATTGCTATGTGCTGGAGTTTGTTTCTCCTGTTATATAAATATCTATTTATAAAGTAAAATCCTTTAGATTCCAAGTTTGTGGAAGCTTCCTACTTACCCTTTTTTTTTTGAGTTGGAGTTTCACTCTGTCACCCAGACTGGAGTGCAGTGGCCGCTCTGGGCCACCGCAGCCTCGACCCACTGGGCTCCAGCGCTCCTTCCGCCTCAGCCTTCCGAGTAGCCGGAATTACAGGCGCGCACTATCATGCCTGGCTGATTTTTGATTTATTGTAGAGATGAGGTCTCGCCAGGTTGCCCAGGTGGGTCTCAAACCCGCGGGTTCAGGCAATCCACTCACCTCAGTCTCCCAAGGCGCGGGATTACAGGCTGAGCCACTGAGCCCGGCATACTTACCCACTTATAAAATGAGAAAATAATCAGTTTACTATTGCAGTAAAAGAAACATTTGGAGAATAAAGAGATAACAAATACATAAAATATATTTTAAGATATAACAAATTTTAGAAAGCTACTTTAATTTGAATTGTATAAATGCAATACCTTTTTTTCTCTACCTTGTATTAATAAAATATAATATTCCTTTTCCTGATAATTAGGCTTATTTGTTAATTTTATTTTATTGTAAAGTTGCGGGGTACATATCAGGATTGTGTGCATAAGTGGTTTAAGTGCAGGTGAAGTTTTGGGCCTCCCATTTGACCTCACTTTGCCTGGACTAGGATCAGGTACCCTTATTGATGTTATGTGTCTCTCTATCCAGCAGTGTCCCACTACTGTCAATCCCTTATTTGTAGTATTATGATACGTGTTCAGGGTCCACTTATGGGTGAGAACATGTGCTACTCAGTTCTTTGTTTCTGTGATAGATCCCTAAGTATGACATACTTTAAATCCATCCAAGTTGCTGCAAAGTCCATAATTTTGTTCTTCTTTATGGTTATTATAATTTAAAAAATAAAATGACGGAATAGGGGGAAAAATGTTCTTTAATATTAAGATGTTTACCAGTTATTGACCCATGAAGAACACAATCAATGCCTGATCATTTAAAAAAAAAAACTCAGTTTGTATAAGTCAAAAGCAGAAACTCGTAAAACCTGAGTGATTAAATGCTCTGGGCTGTTTATTATCAGCAAAGGAGAAATGAGTCATTCAAGGGATGCTGAAATCTCTCCAGTGAGATCCACTTGACAAAGCTTTTGTGCCATCTGATATCACTGTGACTCACGACACACTAATATCTTTTAAAAACTGGACTTTTCTTTGAGTATGAATAATTACAACTGAAGTTGTTTTTTTTAATATTTATTTTGTAGCCATAGCAGAAACAAAATTAATTTTGAAGGAAGTAAGAATGGAGTAGTCAGAGTACTTATAGTCTCAAGTTATGTATCACGAAGGAAAAGCAACATTGAGTCACACATAAAAGGCAGCTGCCATTGTAGAAAAATTACTTCCTCTGGTTCTCCTTCCAGACAGAGGCTATATTTTTCCACAACCCAATATCTATTGATCTACACACATTAAACCAGGAAACAAAAAGCACCCTTCTCCCCATGAAAGAAATAATAAGCACTGGTAAAATTGTTTCATGGAAAGATTTTGTTAAAAGGTTAGCAGTTCAACATTTTAGTTCATCTGTAATTGCCAACTTTTTGTTCTGAAAAATCTCTATAGACTAAGTTTTCATTCTACATAATTGCTGTGAAATAGTTCCACTCAAATTTGTAAGGCTACAATACAACATACGCACACACAAAATGACATTTATACTATTACAGTCAGCAGTTCTGCTTATGTTGAAAATAACAGTGTTACTGTTAACTAGTGTCTTATTATGTACAACAGATGGCTTAAATATTTTTTAGAGTAGATTTGATATAAAGGTAGCTATGAGACTGTACAACTCCCTCTGCGAGTATTGTTGATTTTGATGAATTGGTTCTTTTTTCTCTCAAATGACAATATGTTCAAACAGCTGTTGAACATTCAGCCAACATGTATTAGGTTGACCCTACACTCTGAGGATGTATTATCTTCTCCTGAACTTTTTCATTTATCTTTTTTGGTTATCGCATTATCATGAATGCATCTGTTATAAACTAATATTACAAAATTAATATTTATAGGATTATAAGGGCTTGCACCTGTATTGCAAAGATATGTACTTGCTAACTTTTGGAAGGCTCTTTGCTATAGGAAAGGGTAGTTTTATCAAAAGTTTGAGTAAAGGTATTAAATAGATAATTCTGAAATGCAAAATTATTAACTATATTTTATTTTCTGAGCTTTTGCAACGTATGAGTAGCTTTGTATGTATAAGTTCGTCTAATCTTCTTAATAACTCTGTGAAATCAGTAACATTGTTGTCTCTATTTTAAGGTTGAGGAAACTGAGGCTCAAAGAATTTTTTTTTTTTTTTTTTTTTTTGAGTTGCAGTCTCACCCTGTCGCCCAGACTGGAGTGCAGTGGCCGCTCCTGGTCACTGCAGCCTCGACCTGCTGGGTTCCGGCGATCCTTCCACCTCAGACTTCTGAGTAGCCGGAATTACAGGCACGTGCTACCACGCCGGCTAATTTTTTGATTTATTGTAGAGATGAGGTCTCACCTGCCCAGGCGGGTCTCGAACCCGCGGGCTCAGGCAGTCCACTCACCTCAGCCTCCCAAAGGCGCAAGATTACAGGCTGAGCCACCGAGC
Organism: Carlito syrichta; assembly: GCF_000164805.1. Classification (NCBI taxonomy): domain Eukaryota; kingdom Metazoa; phylum Chordata; class Mammalia; order Primates; family Tarsiidae; genus Carlito; species Carlito syrichta. Next base: position 206,405 of record NW_007250521.1, read on the forward strand.
CCGGCTGAGGCTCAAAGAATTTAAGTAACTTGTACAAAGTCCCATAGCCTGGAAGTGAAGGAGAAAAGTTTTGATTTTAGTTCCCCTGATGCCAGTGCCTATACCCTATGTACTACATTACGATGTACAAGAATATGGAAATACTCTATTACATTCATAGTTCATTTTAGTTATTAACTCACATATTTCATCAGTTATTAAATAACTGGCCAGTACCATAGACAGGTACAGTAGAAACAGACTGGAAAATGCTTCACACAGAGTGAATGTGTTTTACTACATCATGTGAGTCCTCATGAGCATTGGGAAAATTTCACATATGGAGCAACAGAGCTGTATTTATGTTAAAATAAATAAATATGATTGGCATTCATTGATAGATCAAGTGTATCTAGTCCAGTTACAGAAAAATTAGGGAACAAAGAAAAGACAGAGAGAAAACACTTCCAGGATTTTTACCAAAACATAGGTTGAGAATCAGTCTGCTTGTGTATTTCTACTGTCTATTCTTGGGAGGTTTCACAGAGAGGGCAAAGTATCTAAAGTGTTTGTGTTATTTTCCCAGTGTCTACCTTAGTATTTGATACATGGTAAATTCAAAATAAATAAACAGAAAGGAGGGAGATAGAGAAAGGATGAGGGAAGAATATAAAAAAGGAATAAAGAGAGGAAGGGAAGGTGGGATGAAGAGAGGAGGAAGGAAGGAAGGAAGCAAGGAAGGAAGGAAGGAAGGAAGGAAGGAAGAAGTGAAGAGATGGAAAAGAAATGATAGCACTTAATGAGGTATTAAAACAATATAGGTATTATGAGGAATTCTAAAAAGAGGGATGCAGCCAAAATGAACAGAATTATTTCTACTAAGTTCATTACATAACATATAGCATATTTCAGAAATAACTATGGCACTGTGACAATTCTTCCATAAATAATATGAAAATATATCACATGTTAGAGTCAAACTTTGTATAATTATATACAATTTCTAAATTGCCTTCTACATTTAGAAGTTGGTAATAATAATATAACAATAATTTTTAATTTAATTTATTTAGACATGTTTACCCACACACAAAACATTTTTAATTTTTTTTTTTTTTTTTAATCAGGGTCTCGTGCTGTTTCTTAAACTGGAATGCAGTGGCAGGATCATGCTCGCTGCAACCTTGAACTCCTGGGCTCAAGCAATCCTTCAGCCTCAACCTCCTCCGTAGCTGGAGCTAAAGGTTTGTGCTACCATACCTGGCTAATTTTTAAAAACTGGGTATATTGGGTATATAAGCTTCTTGGGTATATTTGGTATATTAGCTGTCTTTTTTATAATAAAAATATAATAAAATGCCTTATTCTACAAAGTTTATTGTATATTATTCAAAGTAAACACCATATCAAGAAAACAGAAAAGAAGTGTGAATCTATGCACTTAGAAAACAGGGTATAGGCAAGTTTTAGAGTGGGGGTGGTAATGGTTGACCTATAAGGAGCATAAGCAGAAGAGCCTGGTTGCTGTCACCTGTTCGGTTTCTTGATCTGAGTGCCGGTTGATTATATTATTATGTTTGGTTTGTTCAAAACACTATGCTGCACATGTTTCTGCAGGTACTTGAATAGAAAGTTTACACTTGTAAAGAGTCAATCTTGTTCCATTTGGGGATATGTGTAAACATGAAAACATTGGAAAACTAATCAAAGAATGATAGAAGTTTCAAATCCAAGCTTTAATCTCAAAACTTTCAGATTTCAGCCGGGCTCGGTGACTCAACCTGTATAATCACACGCTTTGGGAGGCTGTATAATCCCATGCTTTGGGAGACTGAGGTGAGTGGATTGCCTGAGCCCACGGGTTTGAGACCCACCTGGGGAACTTGGCGAGACCTCATCTCTACAATAAATCAAAAAATTAGCCGGGCGTGGTAGCGCGCGACTGTAGTTCCGGCTACTTGGAAGGCTGAGGCGGAAGGATCGCCGGAGCCCAGCAGGTCGAGGCTGCGGTGGCCGGGAGCGGCCACTGCACTCCAGTCTGGGTGACAGAGTGAGACTCCAACTCAAAAAAAAAAAAAAAAATTCAGATTTCAATACTTTGTCTCCTAAGCATTATTTCTATGTTAATTTTTTTCTAATCATTATTGTATACATATCCATGGAAACCTATTTCTTTCATTTTGGAACTATAGCATATTTTAAATAGAATTCTTTAGAAGCAATGGCTTTAGGTTATTATTCTTGTGTGAGGTTGCTTAAAGTTTAATGATTATGTCACCTAAATTTCAAAAATGAAAACATTGGTCTTTTACAAAAATGTACTTTCAGATCATGTAGTTGTAATGAGCTTCTGATGAAGAAACGTTGACAAAACTGAAAATCGGCGGAAAAAGAAAAGAGACAGAAAATATTTTCAGGAATTTTACCAAAACACAGGTTGGCAATTCAGTCTGCTTGTGTACCTCTTCTGCCTCTACTGGGGGTTTGCACTTAGAGGACAAATGCCTAATATTTTTGAGTTATTTTCCCAGTGTCTACTTCAATATTTATGTGGTAAATTCACAGTAAATATACAGAAAGAGACAGAGAAAGGGTGGTGAAGGTGCTATTATTTGTTTGCTTCAATTTATTTAGCTGAAATTAATCAATCAATTTATAATCATAGAGTTATTATTTCAGGTAGATAACTACACAATGTATTAGTATTCAAAAAGTTCTATTGGTCTTCTAAAGGATATCGAAAAGTGTCCACTAATTGCTGATGATGCTTATAAACCATCATTAATGCTAAATTGGGTACACATAGACATCAGACAGGACAAACTGTTAATTTATGGTAATTAAAACTATTGAATTGTGCCAAGTTAAATCCAATAAACATTAAGTTTGAAACCATTTTAATATACAACATGCATTGCTATTTTACTTGTAGATAGTAAATATTGCTTTTTCTTCAAAAGTTGGCTCTCCTAATATTATCTTTTTGATTCCTTTTGTTGGTGTTCATTAATCTTTGAAAGCAAATGTGACAAGGTATAAATGATCTCATCTTATTTAGCATCTTGCCCTTGCAAAAAAATTAAAGTTAAGATTAAAAGCAGCTGTATAAGAGCAAGTGTACTGGCATGCTGTATCTTCCATCTTTACAATTCCTTTCCCTCCTGAAGAATGACAGAGGTTAACTCATCTAGAAGTTATGAATAGTTTACAAATCGATTCATATGTCATTGAACTCTGTAAAGTTTGTAGAAAGGAGAAAAATTGATGTAATCCATTGGAATGCTCTGTGCAGTGGGTATCCTATTCCTCTGATAAGTGGTAGCTGTCAGCTGATGACAGATATATGCCTTGTAATAGTGAGAGGACAATTACCCAGAGCAAGATAACGTCTTATATAATGCAAGTTAAGTTTAGACTAGTACGGGGCACTAGTTTACCTGAACTTCTAGTGGAAACAAAAATATACTAGTATTGGGAAATCGGGAAAATTCCTTGCTCTTTAAATGTACAGTGGAGTCTTCTTACTTTGTAGCAGTGTATACTACACTCTAAGCTGTTCTCATTGCTCTAGTGATAGATTTGCACTAATAGTGAAAATAAATTTACTCTAATCTAATCATGGTTTCTAATGGTTTAGGGCAACCAGTATTTGAAAACTATTAGGTAATAGTGGCACTACCATGGGACTCAGAATTTTAAAAAATCAATTGTTTTTCTTTCTTTTTGGTCAACAATCTCCTCCGGCTTATATACAATTGAAAGAGAGAGGAAGAGAGAGAAGAAAATTTGTAATTATAATTATTACAAAACTCCTAGTTGTTCAGAAAGAAAAGTTTGAAGCAAATATAACAAATTACAACAAACTACCCAGAGTCTATTCTCAGATGCTTTACATAAAAATAGGGATTCAAAAAAATTGAAAAAATCAGAAATAGTATATCAATAATTCAAAACATTGATACTGCAGGAAAAACAAAACAAGAATCCTTATTAAAATCCAGTGTCCCTTCACCCTCAACTTTAATTTCTTTGTTCCTCTTCCAAAAATAACAATTCTGACAGCATTTTATTTCTGATTTGTAAGTTTCCTAGCAATTACTACCACCAAAATTTGAAGAGGTAGATTATACTTTCAGCACTGCCTAGCATATTTCTTTAGTTTCAATTAATGATTGCTTCTTGATAAGTATTTTAAAATTCTAAAATGCTAAATTATGGGGTTATTTAGGAAACAATACTCAACTCTTGGAAGATCTCTTGAAAAGTTATTAATTTATAAAAGTTTTTTTAAATTGAAATGCCAGAAAACAACAGAAGAAAATCAGTTGAAGCATGAAATAAGAGACAAAAATGTAATAAATAAATTAGAAAATTATTTAAGGTAATCCACAAGAAACATATAACTTAATGGAAGCCTAATTATATGTATTTACAAATATATGGAGAGCATGAACATTTTCATAATTTTGCAGACAAAACATCTAATTCTAGAATGGTCTTGTTTAAGTAGTGTCTCTACATAATGGTTTATTATTAGGGCAGTTGATATGAATTATTGGCTAATTGGGTGATAAAGTTTTATGCTCTTTTCTTTTCCAGTATTATTTTTCTCCCACTATTCTTTACTTGAATTTATCTTAACCAGTGGTTTTACTAAGAAATGAGTTTCTTGCGAGAGGACATTTGGGAGTGTATCCAGGCATTTTTGACAGTTATAACTCGGGGGTGAGGTGGTGTAGGCTCTATTGACACAGGCCAGTGATCCTGCTAAATAGTCTATAATGCACAGGGCAGCCCTCCACAACAAAAGTTGTCTGGTTTTACATATTCATGCTACTACAGTTGAAAAACCTTGCTCTAAACCATGATGGTGAAATGAATCTGTAAATGATGGTTAAATGAATCTGATCTGGCTTGTTGTCCATGTATTTTCTAAAGGCAAAAAAAAAAGCTCTCGATATTTTAGTAGTTCTTGTCATGGTTATCTATTGTGATATAGGAGTCCAAAACAGAAGCCTAAAACAGTAAACAATAAGTTCTTTAATGATCTATCTATTTTGGAATCCAGCAGTCATGTGGACTCAGCTAGTCAGTGTTTGGCTTGCGTTGCTCATGCAGTAGCAATCACATAATGTCTGAGGATAGGATTGGGTTGTCTTAATGGCTTCATCACTTGCATAGCTAGTGCCTGGATTGGAAAGACTCAAAGGGTTGGTGCTGGAATAGGTGTGGTTTCTTGGATATCTCTTCTCTTTACATGCTTTGTTGTTTTTATTGCTGCTGATTGTTTGTTTGTTTTAACCTGATTTCTCTACATGGTGTCTTCAGGATAGCTGGGTTTCTTTATATGGGGGTACTATCTTCCAGAGAAGATGTCTTAAGAATGTATTTTACTCTAAAGTTGCACAATATCCCTCTACTGCATTCTATTTTTCCTTAAGGTAGTCACAGTGTCCAGTTCAGGAGGATTAATGTGGACCCCACTTCCTGAATAAGTGAGAAATGTCAAAGAATTTCTGAGTACAGTTCACCTTTGTACCACAAGTATTTAGACTTTTTTTGTCCACATGCAAACCACCCTTACCTCCTCCCAAGATCTTCAAACATCTCATATATTGCAACATCAGAATCAAGTATGAGATCCAGTATCCTGCTAAATCAGGTCTTTGTATGTATATGAAGCTCTGTGAACATGTGGTTCTTCCAGTACAGTTCCTTCCGTACTATTCCTCCCAGTCTGAAGATCTATGACCGGAAGAGACAAGTCATCTACCACTCTATAGCCAACATTCAATGATGGGTCAGGTATAGGAACACTGATACACTCCCAATCAAAATAAGTAAAATGGGATACAATCAGAGATGCTGATTCATAGTAATTCTAAAATCTAGCTAAGCGTAGGGTGGCAGTTTCTTGATTACAGCTCAGTCCTAATGTCTGGGAATACTTTTCCATAGCCCTTGGCTCTGCTTTCTGGGTCTTGATTCTGTTATCTGAGTAATCCTCCCTTTTACATAATAAATAATTGATGTTTGCAGCCGAGTGTCCTCAGCCAGCTTTCTATCCATAGATATCCTGGAATCTAACTTCCCTTTAAGTTTATACTGTCTCTTGTAGCCCAATCAGGTAAAATTTCTTTAAAATATGTGAAATTTTCAGGAATGGATGTATAATTCTTTCTATTAGAGAAAAGACACAATCAAAAATCTTTGGGAAAAACCTATCTTCTGTTTTGGGGCTCGTTTTATAGGTGGTGTGGGACAAGTTATTAAATTCTCAAATATACTGTTATTTAACATAGAGATCTGTAAGGCACACTATCAGTAATCTTAAAAGAATTTTTTTTCTTTGAAAAAACTATCAAATTATGACCTTAGATCTCTTTGGGTCTTTAACAAAGGCTGATTTTTGAATTTGATTTTGGATTATAATCCATGTCTTAATTTGAAAATATTTTGCAGTTCAGAGAGCCTGGGAGTTAGGAATATTGTGAGGGGGACCTTGGTGGAGGGAAGAACCAATAAATTCCTGACTTATTTTCATTTTCTCTAAATTTGACTTAAAAATTAAGTATTTTTTTCTCTCTTTTTTCTTTGTTATTTCTCTATCTGGCATCCTCAGAGTAGGTAGATTTCTTGGTAACTAAAGTTTCACTAACAAGAGTGCCAAGAGAAAGCTACAAAAATTTTGTAATCTAGCTTCAGGGTTATGCAATATCACTTATTCTGCAATTTATTTATTGAGACAGTCACACAGCCATCAAAGTTTGAGGGGAGTGGCCACTGACATGAGTTTTTGATGGGGTAAGTGAAAGCATTAATGACACATTTAAAACTACTGTGGTGCTCTGTATGTTATCTTTTTTTAAAAAAATTATTAAGATGTGGGATACAATTCAGGGTTAGGTATATAAACATTGATCATGCAGGTACCCTTTTTGATGAGCTATGCCCCTCCCGCCCCTAGCAGTTTCCCTCAACTGCCAATCCCACCCCCATTCCCAACAGTTTACTTTAAAGTACTATCTAAATTAGGCCCTATTGATATCAACATTTATATCTTCTATGATTTAGTTTTTTCCCATCATGATCTAGCTTTTTACTTCTTCTGTCTCTTTTTAAAATGTGAATCAATTATTCATCCAAAATAATTATTGATAACTTATCTGTGCCAGGAGCACAAGAAAACAAACAAAAAAATACAAGATATAGTTTGTTACATTAAAACATTCATTAGTTGAGGAAAATTATAAAATATGAGATATAATTCTAGATATCAACATACTGAAATAAAATTTTGGCCTAGTTATCAATATAAAATCGGTGGATCCTTTATAGAAATTCAAACAGATAATTAAAATGAATCCGCTCACTTACATAAAAGATACAAGATGGCTGAGAGTTGGAAAATAAAAACAGAATAAAGATTTATTTAGACAGAGCTAAGCTCTGAGTTGCAAATTCCTCCCTCCCCATAATTCTTTATACATATGTAAATTTTAAAAAATGGTGGGTAAAACTAAACCCATGTTGCTGAGACAAACTTTAACAAACCAATCAAGAACCTCATGTTTTCACTGAAGTGTACTGGGGTATTGCAGTGGTTTTTGATACATGTTTGGCAACACTAAAGGGGAAAGAGATAAGACAGCAGATACAAAATAACTAGACTTGCCCTGATGGTGAGTCAAAGGGCAAGCATATGATAAACAAAGTGTGTATCTAGCTGGAGGAACATTGGCTTACAATCATTTAGAAGGAAATCTTGTCCAAGGAATGACCTCACAGGACCTGGAGATCATAGCCAATGCTGTAGATTCACACTATGTCCTCATTTGAGGGTTAGTTAGAAATATAATTAGAAGAGATCCTACCCATACTAAGGAAAGGGGTTCTTAAGAGAAATTTGAGAGAACCAAAGAAATGCACCATAAAGAATAAAAAATAAAAGTTTGATAAGAGAAATCCATCTGGCCCAGAAAACAGAAAATCATCTTTAATTTTTTTTAATGCACTTTTCTCTTTTCTCGCATCTACTTTGTGGATTCAGAAGAATCCTTGGCTAACAAGCTGAGTGTGGATGGCAGATACTAGCTAGGAAAGAGTACAGGACATCTCTCTGCCTTTCACTACAAAGTTCCTGAGGGAGTAGAGAAAAATATTTAACTTAAAATTTGATTCAGAATTTTATTATTATAAGGAATTATTTTTTTCAAATTTTACTGAATAGGACTGTGTTTTTGTCTGGAAGCAACCATAAGAATTTTGACAAAATAAGATTGAATGCAAAAAATTATGAGGTTTGCCAAAAGATAAAACTGGGTGCTTAACTGTGTAAGTCCCTTCTACTTATACAACATACCATGTTTCAGTGACATCTTCTACTGAATAATTTTTAAAAATAGATTCAAATCTGTGATTATGGTGTTTGCTGTGGGTAGAGCTGTTAGCCCAGACATTATTAATCTTGTGCCATCCAATGATGGAAAGAACTGTGGATAATATTTATTGCCATGGTGTTGCTAAATCACCCCATATGTCATGCTCTTACATCCCAGATTAAGCAAATATCAACATAAATAACAAGGACAGTAAATAGAAGAATGTTATGGCTGGGTGAGCACTTGAGCACTTGCAGTCATCATTTAGTAATGGTTCTCTTCTCCCACCAGTGAACTCAAGACCTAGAGAAATGAGGATGACAGCAGGAGGGAGGGCACTGTTAACTGTGCATGACAGAAAGCAAGCGGGGTGCAAACTGAAAGAGAGGAGAGATGACTTTAGCATTGCTGCAGGCCAGATAGGACCCTATGCGTGTGGCTTCTCCAGAGATCTTCAAAGACACTGAAAAACAGAGTAAGTGTCCCCAGAACAACTAAGCATCTATAGTTGAGCTCCATTCTTTAGATGCCAACAGTGATTGAAAATATATAATTCTCTTGTAGGTTATGTTCTTGGTATAAACTTATTTGCTGAAAAAGTAAACACACACACACACACACCACTGTAAAGACATAGGAGGAGGAACTAAAAAAAACAATTATCTTTTGAAAGGCAGGCTTCTTGAAGTACAGGCTTTCCTTGCAAGGTAAGTGTTCTAGGAAGCCATGGGCATCTGTGTACTAGCTAGCCCTGTTGTGAGAGACTGCATTATGCTTCAGTGAAATTGGTAGGTGACTTGTTCTTCCATCATAACACTGCATCTGTCCACACTGTGCTGAGTATTCAGCAGTTTTTGATAAAAAACGGCATGACTACCATGCCCACCTCCCTATTCACCTGATTGCGCCCTGAGTAACATTTTTTGTTTGCTTGTTTTCCCCGATGAAAAAAGTCCTCAATGGGAAATGTTTTGTCAATGTGGAACAGGTGAAACAAAAATGACAGAAGCCTTAAAAGGCATCAAAATAACAAACACATAAAAAAGTGCTCAGTCTCACTCATCATCAGAGAAACACAAATCAAAACCACACTGAGATACCACAAACCCCAGGACAAATGACCATCATTAATAAAACAAACAATAACAGATGCTGGTGAGGATGTTGAGATAAAGGAATGTTTCTACACTGCTGATGGGAATGCAAACTAGTGCAAACTCTTTGGAAGACAATGTGGCGATTTCTGAACCAACTAGAAATTGACCTTCCATATGGCCCAGCACTCCTCCTATTGGGAATATATCCAGAGGAACATAAATCATTCTACAAAAAAGATACCTGCACATGAATGTTTGTTACTGCTCTATTCACATTAGCAAAAACTTGGAACTAACCATACTGCCCATCAAAGTTGTACTGGATTAAAAAAATGTGGTACATAGACACAATGGAATTTTATGTAACCATAAAGAAGGAGACACATACGGACTTTGCAGCAAATTGGATGGGTTTAGAGTCTATCATACTCAGTGATCTTTCACAGAAACAGGAACAGTACCATATGTTCTCGCTCATAAGTGAACCTTGAACAATTATCCTAATATTTTAAGAAAGGGATTTGCAGCAGTGGGAAACTGCCAGGGGAGGGGAGATAGACCAGGGGAGGGGAGGTAGGATTGGCAATTGAAAGAAATTGCTAGGGAAGAGAGGGGCACACCTCCTCATCAAGGGCAACTGCATAATGACCATTTGTATACCTAGCCCTGAAATGTACCCCATGTCTTTAAAAGTTAAAAAAAATTGATGAGTTCAAAAACTATATAAACAGTGGAAAAAGCGTCTCAATAGGTGTATTATATCAAACAGAGATTATTTTGAAGGTGGTTGATGTTTAAATATGTAAGAATAAATACACAACTTTTTAATAAATAAATTCCCAGTTTCTTGAGTCCTGCCCTCACATATCTAAATGCTTTATTTACCCCTAGTTTAACAAACGTCATGAGAAGTCTAGAATTTGATCACACAAGAGAGTTCAGTCAAGTCCACCATTAAGGCCATCTCAGAGAATGACTTGGAAGTCTTTTGGTATCATATCCCACCAAATAAATAGTTCTTTAGTGGGTTTATCAAGAATCAACTCCAAAATAATAACAGGTTTTTTTAAAAAAATGAATATATAAGCTGTCACATGAAAATGTTCCAGGTTTCAAATAATGCCTGAGAGCTTCAGTCTTTGGTCATATCTCAGCCTTGCTTTACTCCATTCTCTCAAAGTGGCAAATAGGGACAAAGGCAGTGACCTAATTTGGTTTATTCACATGCCTCTAAACCAATTGCTCTGACCAGGGGAGTGATTAACTCTAATTTTATAAGCCTGAGTTGTATGTTCATCTCTCATTCTGGTTTTAGAGGTTATGAGTGGATGGGTGCTGAGTCTCCACGAATTAATATAAATAAAATGTTCTGGGTTATTACAGCAGGGGAGATATGGTATTCATATGGGAGGCATATTGCTGTCATATTCTGGTACAAGTTGAACCCAGGTGTTTTACTGCTCATTATTCTTGTTTCTTAAGAATAATGTAGTACTTATGTACAGCACTGAGGCTGAATTCATGTTCAAAGTCTACATAACAATTTCATATACCAATAGTCATATCATCCAATATTTATTCCATAATTTTTATAACAATTGATTAAGAAAGTTAGCTCTTATTTCTCTTTGAATTTTAAGAATATCAAACAGAAAAACTAATATTGCTAGGCTTATCACCACTCCTCAGAAATTTATAATTAAATAGTTAATGTTCAATTTTTCTACATAGATTCTCTTAAATCCCTGAGGATATTCTGGAAATGAAATTTTTGCCTTAGACAAGAAACACTTGTTAGGCTAATATATTTGTTTTCTAGAGATGCTGTAACAAAGTACCACAAATTGTCAGCTAAGCACAAGAGAAATGTGTTGTCTCACAATTCTGAAAGCCAGTGTCAAAAGATTGTGGATCCTTCTCCAATTGACACAAGACAATATACTGCTTTAGATGCTCTTCTCAAAAATTCAGATAATTATGACCAAACACCATCTATCACTTGGCAGTTTACGACATCTGAAATTTGAGTGAGATCATGTCATCAATATACTTATATCCTGCTCATAAAACTTTAAAATAAATGTATCAAATGGTCATGAGAAAGTCACATGATTCCACTTTATCCCTATTTCCTAAAACAAATGTTTCCCTAACTAAAGACATAAATCTGCAGAGATAGGATGCCTATATGCAGGCACAGGTCAGATAGAGATCTAAATTGCCCATCTAAATAAAATTGCAGTGTAATTCCGTGGTTGACAATATGATATTACCTAATGTATTTTATATCCCTGGATTACTTCTAGATTCACTGGCATGAAAAAGAAAAAAATAATTCTCTATCCACCTTAAACAAAAATTTTTTATTTCTTTTACTAGACAAAATAAACTATAGAGTCTGAATATTTTCTCTTTTTTTGCCATAAATTCTGCCAACATAACTTTGTTCACAGCTCAGCTGTAGTAAACCATTAATTCGGTGCTTGTTAATGTATACACACTACTTTTCATTAGTTTTTTTTCTGTTCTTATTGTTCATGTTTAATATGCAATATGTATGCAACATCATATCTAATTTGACTGCAATTAGAAAAAAAGTAACAAATAAATAGAGAGATAAATAAAAACTACCTTTATTGGTGGTTATAGCTAATTATTGACAATTTAAAGTTAATTTGAAAATGTATATGTAAAAGTGTAGTTAAAAGGTATTTATTTTTAATTATTCTAGCAAAAATATTCTTGAATTGAAATATTTAAATATAAAAAATAGCAAAGGACTTAAAAGTATACTTCCCATTTGGAGTAAAATGTTATAGCCTGTAATAACTAAGATGTAAGTTACATTTTAACCTTCTCTGAGTTAAATACATGGAAAGCATCCATTGCAATTATATCTTCAAATACATATTTTCTTCACTCTATCTTGAACTCTTGAACCATAGAGTTTATCTTTGATAGTGTTAAATCCAAATTTTTCCACTTTAATATATACTAAGTGTTGAAAACTAATAGTCTCAGCATATAAAACTTGATGCAGAGTTTCAAAATAATATATAGCACTTACCCATCCAAGAAGAATTTAACAGAAGCTGAAAAGCTGTCAAGGAGGAAAAATGCCAGAAGGATTAATAAATCATATTGCTATAACATGATGATAAGAATTATAAACAGTTATGTAAAAATGAGTTCTCTAGCAATCAGATGACTTGGCTTCTTTTAGCATTGGTAGTAGAGGATTGTATATTTGTCTTTTGTTATGCACTAGTAAGTACCTGGCAAGCTTGCAATATATTAATATCATTCAAAGACATTATGACTTACTTGAATCCAGAAAAATGTTCTCTGATTTACCATTTGCTATCCAAACTCTTAAAGATTGTTTAGGCTTTTGTTTTGTTTTGTTTTGCTTAGTTTTATTTTGTTTGTTTTGAGTCAGGGGTCTCTATCACCCAAGCTGGAGTGCATCGGCACGAGCACAGTTCACCACAGCTTTGAACTTCTGGACTCAGGGAGTCCTGCCTTAGCCTCTGGTGTAGTTGGGACTATAGGTTGAAACTACAGTTACATGTAACCATGACGGGCTAATTTTTTTTTTTTTTTTGTAGAGACAAGACCTCTACCTCCCAAAATGCTAGCATCTGGTCTGCTAGAGATGATTGAGAAGACAAAGAAAATCCAGAAGTTAAAAAAAAAAAATACAGACCCCACATTTACTAATACAAGAATTTTAAAACAAATTAATAAAAATGCAAATCTTTATGGCTCATAAGAAAGAGTGATTATTGAATCCACTATTTAAACATAAATGACATACCTACAATAAAGGCTTAAATAATTAAGTTTAATTTTAAAAGTATTTCTTATAGATAGAAGTAATTTTTTCTATTATGTAAGAAAATATCTATATTGTTATTAGCTGCTATTACCTGTGACTGTATCTAAAAGCAATAATAGGATCATCAAAACAAAACAATAAATAAAAAAACACAAAAAAACCCTCCCAATTCCTAATCCAATGCAATTAACTGGAGAAACTCTTGGAAAAAACAACCAATTACTTATCTGTGATATGTCCCACTGAGTTTTGTGATTTAACAATATTTTATTGATAAATAAATTTTGTTAAAATAAAAATTAACTATTTTTATAAAATCTTATTTTCACAGAAAAAGTATATGATGAGATTGTCTATAAATGCCATAAATTAGAATATTTAAAAAAATACTAGTCCATGAGATTACTTTATCTTTTATTGCAGAAGTTAATGGTTCTTACTCATGAATATAGATTTTAAAGATTCAGTCAAGAATAAGAAAATTAAGGTCATCTTTAATTCTATCTCCAGGAGTCAGTCATTATTAATATGTGGGCCTACATGCCTTGTCTTTTCTCATTATTTTAAAAAGTTGCTATATTAAACAAAATAAAAATATATACATGATACATAAAAATCATTCACTACTATTGCATTTCCACATATTATGCCAAATTTTCTTCTATGTTCATGCCAACACATTTTAAAATTATTTACTGTACACATATATTTATATATGCTGCTATATTATTATAAAATACACTATTTTCTCACTCACTTTTTGTCCTATCACTGTATCTTAGATGTCTTTCAATATAAGTTCAAAGATATCTAATAATTTAACGATTATATGCTTGTAATAAAGTGATTAATGTATATGTGTCTTGGTAATGGAATAACTCTACATGTAACTATAAATATTTATTATTTGGTAGTTATCATAGTTAAACCATAACAAAACTAAAATGATTTTGCAAGAAAACAGGAAAAGAATCTTAAAGAGAATTTCTATTGGGTGATTTGCCGTGATACATGCTATTGTTAAGAAAATAAAGTTGTATAACTAAGTAAGCCAAGCACTTATGCAGCAGAAAGTTAGCCTAAAAGACTTCATTCTGAAAAGAGTACAGCTGAATTATTGGAAGATTAATTCTAAAGTGAATTTTTCCAGGTTGATGCTAAGAACTATTGAAAATCATTTCCCAAAATTGAGAGCCAGGATATTTGAAACATAAATGCTATTCCAAAATTGTTGAATTTTTATATCAACTAGTTTATTTTTGTCAGGAGTGTGTGTGTGTGTGTGTGTGTGTGTGTGTGTGTGTGTGTGTGTGTGTGTGTGATATAAAAACAAAAACCTATATTAAAATTATGTGTAAAATGTACTCAGTAGGATGATATGCATCTGTAAAACTGATGCTTAATCTCATAACAAAAACCCTGAAAAAATGTTAAACATTGCTTCATATAATATCCATGAGTTAATTTCCCAGAATAGTAGTATAGAGTAACTGTTTTAGTATTTTTCCCCCCAGTTGTTGACTTTTTAGGACAGGAATTTAAAATATTTAGTCTATGCATATGTCAATTGCTATTGTTCCTAATAGGCACCTTCAGAAATGACAAGCTTTATGCTGTTCAAGCAAAATTTGTAAAAATAAATTACCTCTCAATTTTTTGATATTAATCATGGTATAGTTTCTTTGTTAAATCTTAGGTGATTGAAAAATAAATCACATGTGCTGTAAATACGCTTTGAACCACAAACATTGCAAATTGACATTACAGCATAGATTTTTCATCTTGACAGTTTATCGTAGGAACCAAACTGTCCCAAATTTTCATTAAAAGAGAACAAAATAAATCCTGTCAAACGTGAATAAAACGAAGTACTTGTTTATTGCTGCAATGGAATCAACCTGTGGACTGGATTCTATATACGATTTATGCCAATTGCTATTTGATAGATTAAAATTAGGAGTAGCTTTGTTGTTTTCAGTGAGCCTGAAAAAGGGAATGTACTTAATTAAGCAATTGCACCTCAGCTTCTTCTAGGGATAGTAAACAAACATATAAAAATGACAATCAAACAGAGGAAGACAGTTACATCATCGTTTTCAGGACACAGATGAAAAACATGTTTTTCATTGTTATTTGATTAACAGTAAATGCTTCTGTCAATAAAAGTCTCAAGACTATAATCTATAGTTGTTTTGTTAATGTAGCATAGGATATAATGAATCCCTCAACATGTTTTAAAATACTTAGCCCTAGGAATAGTGTCACAGTGTGAATCTGCTATATTGCCATTAAAAGGTAATGTGAACAATTTTATTCTACCATTAAATGCATATAATGACCCAGAGTAAGATTTAAGGATCTTCTGCTATTGCAGAATTCATTTATTCCAATAAAAGTAAACTTCCTGGACCGGGTGCAGTCGGTCATGCCTGTAATCCTAGGGCTTCAGGAGGTTGAATCAGGAGGCTTGTTTGAGATCAGGAGTTCAATACCAGTCTGGGCAACATAGTGAGGCCCCATCTCTACAAAAAATTAGCGAGGTCCTGTCTCTACAAACAAATTAGCCAGGCATGTGGCGTGTACTCAGAGTACAAGGCAGGATCACTTCAGCCCAGGAGTTTGAGGCTACAATGGGCTAGGATGGTACGACTGCACTCCAACCTATATGACAGAATGAGCCCTGTATAAAATAATAAATAAGTAAGCAAACTTCCAGTAAAATGTTATTTTGCTTCTGGAGTGGAAATGAGACTGTGTAAGTGCGATGGTTAGAAAATATCATAGAAATAGTGGGTCAAAATGCATGTCAATGTAAATTTAGAAAAGCAAAGACAGATCCTAAATAATGATTATGATTCTCCCCTTGCTTCTAAAAAGTTTTTTTATTATTTTATATATATTTTTATTAAAGTAGCTTAAACTTAATAAGCTATTGTTATATAGCAGGTGCTATGCTTATTGTTCAGGGATGCTTATCTTATTTAATCCTCCGCAGCAGTTCTATAAAGTCGCTATTATTAATGCTACTCTGGATGTGAAAAACACTGAGCACAGACAGACTTAGCAATTTTCTTTTGGTCTGCTAGTTAGTGACTGTCAGAGACAGAAGTGAATTTATTATCTGTCCCTAGTGACTTTTTTTTTTATTCCTGTTGATGATGGTCAAAATAGCCCATTTATATAGAAAATTTAGAGTTCTTAAAGAATTTTCATTCCTATGATCTCATTTTTCCTTATCACCATTATATTCATTCTGTGGAAATCTCAACTTTGAGAGGGCTTGGGTGTAATGTTTACCTCTTCCAAAGAAGTCACCTGGAGGTCCAGCAGGGAAAGATAATTCTTATTAAAACCTATGGTAGGCACCGATGACAGCAGTTCAGTGAGGAATCCCCATCTTGGGGCAGTATAGGCAAGCAAGTTAATTAGTCAAACTCTTATCTGGTGTTTACAATTGCATTAATTTAGAGTGATGACTAAATTGCTTTCAGCTTTGCTTGGTCACCTGCATCCCATGACTCATCACTGGGAAAATGCATACTCTTCAGAGACCATCCTTGACCAGAGCCCCTCCATGAAGGAGGGGGAAAGAGTCTATGTCTGGACAATACCCCACACTCAACAAGACTTCACAGGTGGTAGCTGTTCTGTATAATAGAGACACTAAAAATATGTCTGGTTTTAAGAAATAGTTTTACAGGTGATTAGCTTGAGAGTTTATGACACTACCAACTGAAGCTTCTATTGCAATTACATCATCAATGACTTCTGGCCAATCCAGTTTTTTTACATTTGGATTTTTTTTTTTACATTTGGATTTTTAAAAAAATATTATAAAGATGTGGGGTACAATTCAGTGTTAGGTATACGAACGTTGATTATGCAGGTACCCTTGTTGATGAGGTATTCCCCTCCCTCCTCTAGCAGTTTCCCTTAATTGCCAATCCCACCCCCCTCCGACAGTTTTCCACTACTGCCAATCCCTTTCTTGTAGTATTATACTTGTTCAAGGTCCGCTTATGAGTGAGAACATATGGTACTCCGTTCTTTGTTTCTGTGATAGATCACTGAGTATGATCGACAAAGCAGGGCAGGAGAGTGCTCCGATCCAGTTTTTCTTAAAGCTTCGATTCATTAAAACCTATGGGAATCATAGGTTTTATGCTATGTGTAAGAAGTGCTAGAAGTGTTTTTCCCTGAGAATGTACACAAATAAAGTTAAACCATACAAATCTATATCTCAGAGTCTGTTTCCTGGGACACTGACCTAGAATATTAGTTTTCAGTAAAGCCTTTATTTTGTGTATTTTGTTAAATCGTTTTATTTTCTTTCAAATTCCCTTGAGCTTTTATTTTTTTTGGTATCTTCATTTATTAATGCAACCTATTTATTGTATGTGTCCAGTTATGATTTTCTGTCTCTTATTTCTAGAATCTCCAAACTATGGTGTCTTGTTTCCTTAAGTGTTTGGGATTTTTTATTATAAACTTATATGTATTAAAATTTTACTTGTGAGAATTACTTGTGGCATGAACTGCAGATAAGTTTTTCTGGAAAAAAATTTGCAATTGTTTTTGCCAGCTGCCCAGGGGCTACACTAACCTAGAAGTTCTTTAAACTGTAATATTTCATTAAGGTTTTCACATCACACAAGTAGAGTAAATTCAGGTTACAATCCAATATGAAGGCTGATTTTTAGCTAGAGGGATTACTTTTTCTCCTCCATTCAGCAGTAGAAGTCAAGAGAGTTACAATAGAAGTCAAGAAAGCTACATCTCCTTGTAAAACCCTCAGTGAGCGGACATTTATTTCCATTTCACACTTATATTGAGAAGCTATCCCACATGGTAGATGCAGCTTTATAATAAGATTATATTATTTTAAATCTTCTAATTTAAGCCACCACTAGACTTTTTCTTCCTTATTCCCTGTGCTTTGAAAACCTATGAGAACTCAAACTCTAATTCATTCAAAATTACAATTCCCCTCAAGGTGGAAATTAATATCAGAATTCTGCTTATCACTTTCCATTTTTCCTTTCATTTACTGTATCCTCAGAGTACTCTTTGCTCTCTTTTCAGCTCATCAATGTAGTTAAATGTTTTTTTTTTAAATATATTCAGCATTTATCATTTTGTTTTATTCTCCAGCAAAAAAGATGGGTAGATTCACCATTCTGTCACACTGCAGACATGCAAGTTTATTTCACAAATCTTATCAAATGTCATCACTTTTAACATGTGGTCCTTTTTTCCCCAAGTTCTGCCAACTGTGGTGACATTAGAGACGGTAGAGCAGAGGTGCAAAATCTTTGACTTTTATTTTCATATAAACTTTCTTACTAAGAGAAAAAAAGTTGGAAGGATAAAAAATCAAATCACTCTTCCCCCTTACATCACATGTTCTCACTCATAAAGGGGTCCTGAATATTGATCACAATACTACAAGAGAAACATCCGCAGTGGTGAGATACTGCCAGGGGAAGGGGTGATCATATAACATTACGGAGTGTACCTGATCCTAAACCAGTGAAAGTGAGGACCAGTGGGAGGCCCAAACTTCACCTGGACCTAAGTCATTTATGTACCTAAACCTGACTTATACCCCATATCTTTATGATAAAATAAAGGAGGAAAAAAGAATAAAAGGATAATTACTCTGTTCAGTACAGAGGAAGTTTGAAAAATACATTAAAGATAAAAATTTAGAACCTGGCGGGGCATAAGAAGAAATTCTAGTTATTTTCTTTTCTGCTCTTAAATCAGTGAAAAGAATATGGAATGTTTGCGGAACCCGCAAAACTGTTAGGGAATTCAGAAATTAAAGATACATTTGCCTGGAATTATTTTTGAAACAGTGTAAATATGCTTTTAGAATTCCCTAGTAGCCCAATGATATAAAAACAAAGGGCTTACGATACCTTTTTGCTCCTAAAGAGGAGGAAGACACAAGGTAGCCATAGCAAATATTGTGGTCCCTGAGTACCAAGAGAAAGCAAAAGGATTTTCTTTGCCTCTGATAACAAGACTGATGGCTGACAGAAAGAAAGCAGGAAGATGTTGAAGGGGTCTGTGGTCATGATAAAAAGAAATTATAACAAAAAGCAGTGTAGAATGCATGTCATGAAATCAGGTGGGAATACAGAAGCCTCAACAGATGCCAATGTGGTGGGTATATGAAACACGATTGTACTTTGTAATGGATGCCAGTGTCAGACAAAGGAAGGCTTAATCCCAGATGCCCCACCATCTGATATTATTGTACTGTATGAACTTTCCAGAAGTTAAACTAACCTAGGAAGAAAGAAGGAGGAAGAGGGACAATTTTAATTAACTGAATTAAAACCTGAAATGCCTGAGAATACTTTGAAGTGACTGAAGTTATTCAGTTATCATTTTTTGCCACCAAGCAGACTGTTAATTCAGTTAAAAGCCAATTCTGGTTATGAAAATTAAAGATAATAATGAAATTAAAATTAAGAGAATCACATATTATGCTCATTTAAATTTTAGAGACTTTGAATATGTATTCACTACACTTGGAGATGAAGAGTTTACATACAGTCTTTCAAGAAGAAAGTAGTGGTCAATTGTGTAAAATGCTCCTGAAAACTAAAGTAGGAAGGCAGACTGTTGAATTTAGCAGCAGGCTATTAATTGGTGACATGGAAACAGAACCCTAAAGTGGAAAGGGTGGAAAATTAAATGGAAATTGAAAAAGTTCAAGTAGATGTGTTTAAAAAAAAAAAAAAACAACAAAAAATGTGGAAAACTAGTTATGAAAGGAAATAGGGGGAAAAACATAAAAATAATAGCTACTGAATTATGAGATCAAAACCAAGCTTGCTTTGTTTTACTTAAGATTATGGATACTAGGACATGTTTGCATGATCAGAGGTAGTATGTGGCAGAAACCAAGGTGTTGAGGATTCAGAAGAGAGACGAGTTAGGGACAGTGGGGGCAAAGGGGTATATGTAAAGGAGCTGGATTTAGACTGGAGTAGTGTTTCCTTCATTGTAATGAAAAGAGATCTTCTATGAATGGGAGGAATATCAGTGCTCCCTTCCCAAAATTTACATACTGAAATTCTAACCCCAATGTGATGGCATTAGGAGGTGGAGATGTAGGGAGGTAATTAGAGCATGAGGGTGCAACCCCCATAGGTGAGAATAACGACCTTATACAAACAGATCCCTGAGTGCTTTCTTCTCTCTATGCTGTACAAGGTGATCTTCTGCAGATTAGGAAGTGTGCACTCACCATGCACCATATCTGTCAGAACCTTGATCTTAGACCTTCTAGCCCCTGGAACTGTAGGGAAATAAATGGTGTGTTGTTTAAGTCATCCATTCCATAATATTCTCGTAGCTGCCTGGGCTGACCAAGCCAGAGAGGCAAACAGATCAGTTCATAGACATCAGCTCATAGCAAAAATATTATTTAGTTACCATCTGGTGCATTTTCTCTGCTAAGAAGTGAAGTTGTCTACTTACATTAATAGGGGGAGGAAAGAAGTAATAAACTATTTAAGTAGTGTG
Source organism: Carlito syrichta (assembly GCF_000164805.1). Lineage (NCBI taxonomy): Eukaryota > Metazoa > Chordata > Mammalia > Primates > Tarsiidae > Carlito > Carlito syrichta. The sequence goes on from NW_007250521.1 coordinate 227,239, forward strand.
AAAATGTGATTCAACTGTGGTACTCGGTAGAGTAAAATTATTGAAGAAACATTGCTCTTTTGTGTGCATTATGGAAAATCCACTAGAGTTTGATGAACATGAAACTATAGTGGTTCTAATCCAAATCCACTCTTGATGCTTTGCTATTGGACTCTAGACATAGAAAGTGCTTTGTCCAGAATCTCAGTACTGCACAATGAGTGTGACTTAAATAAGGCAGCCCCAAAAAAGAACATTTTAAAAGAGAGTAATAGTAAATATGATACATTAGGGAAGAGAACCCAGGAGAAAAAAATATGAAAAAAGAAGGGAGCTGATCAGTAGTAAGATGGGAGGCCCATGAGTTGGGCCCCTCCTATTAAATTTTCTTTTGATGCTGGTAGCTGGTAAGGTGATATAACAGCTGATGAAATCATCAGTTATTTAAAACAAGTAATTGGAAGATTTGTAAATGATTGGCCTCAGCAAGGGAAGGGGAGGAAAGTAAGGAAACCAGATAGTTCACATCTGATAGTTAAAATTGAGCAGAGATAATAATCTGAGAATAGTAATAGGAAGCAAGGGAGAATCCTAATCATGAACAACTTGTGATGTACATATTTCTATTTGATTTTAAGCTAAATGGAAGTAATTTTTGACATAAAAAGTACCTCATTTTTAAAAATGAGCTGACTTCTAAGTAGTCAGTCACAGGAAATATTTAAATAAAGACTGGATAAGTATTAGCTACATTGGGAAAAGGCTTTGAGCTATAAAAGGTGATATTGTTATCTCTGAAGTCTCTTCCTACTCCAAGATCTGATCGTTCACCCACTCACATCTACATTTTTTCTCTCAAGTTATTATTAACAAAGTGACAATATCTCTAATCTCTTTCTTGAATGTCTCTCTCTCACCGAATTGCTTTAAACTCAAACATGATTCTTTTCTAATGATACCCTTTCATCTGCACAATTTATAAGTCTTAGCCCCAAAGTAAAATGAGTGTCTTTTTGTACTCATCATCCCGTTTCATACAATTATCTCTTCCTCTTTTACAAAATGCCTCCCTTAGTTCCTCTCATGTAAGGCCCCCTGTGTAGCCCCCTCCTTTGCTCTTTGATAGTTTTAGCTCTTGACTAATTGCATCTCTCTCCAAAACATCCTCTGTTGTAGTTAATTCATTAACATCTAAGACCTAGATTCTCCATTCTTCTTCTGAAAGATCTTGGTCCCCAATTTAATTCCAAAACTAACTTCTGTGATTACACCCATGAATTTGTTTTACTAACAACTCTATTTGTTCAAAACCTCAATTTCATACATGTTTTACTAAAGTGTTCTAACTCTCCGTTCCCTTCTTCTAAGGGCCCACTCCGACAATTTTTAGAGGCCAGGAGATCTTGTCATCTTTGCTCATCTCTTTCTCCTCATCTAACGTTCATACTTGTCTTATTTTCCAGCTTAAATTTTATTGCTAATCATGAAAAAATTCGCTCCCTTTCATGCAACATGGACTTATTTGTTTCCTATTACATGTCTTACTCTCTTAAATAAACCATAATCATGGTTACAATTACCCACATACTCTGTGTCTGCACTTCCACTCGTGTGCAAACCTGGGGGAAACCTCAAACCAAAAGGACTGGCCTTACTTTAAAGTCACGAGAACTAACTTATGCTAAATTTTTCTAATTCACTTACTTTTGTCTATACATAAGAATATTTTATACAATGTCCTTGCCTCAAATATCTCCCACTCTCAAGCTTGTGACCATATGTCCTCTTTCCTAGAAGAACATGAAGCATTTAAAAGAGAAATTCTTCCATCTGTCTCTCCACATCTGTTTTCCTGCATATGTGCTTGAATTCTCTAACTTCTGTTGTTAGGATGGACTGGACTCTAAGTAAATACAGCCCTTCTATGGTGTACAAGACCTAATCCCTTTTTCCTTCTCAAGGATATTACTTTAGTAATTTGCCCTCTCTTTTTACCTATCCAATATTTCCCATGAAGAGGATCATATCCATCAGTATCAAAATAGCTTGCAGCTATGCTGCCCATCTCATAGAAACAAAATATCTTGGCTCCACTTCTTGCAGATATCAGCCATTTCATTTCTAGCTATAAACTGAAGCTCCTTGAAATGGCTGCTATACTCTATTCCTTACCTTTCTTTCTACTGATTTTCTTTTGAGTCCACTATCATTACATTTATCCCCACAGCTCCACCATAACTGCTCATTTTGTTGTCAAGATTAGTTGTTACATCATTAAGTCCAATTTCTATTCTCAGTCCTCACCTTTTTTGTACTAAACAAAGAAATAGGCACCATTGATCATTTATCATTCTAACCAACTTTTTTTTTTTCACTTGGCCTCTTTTTTAGTAACACACAGACCTGTTTTTTGTTTGTTTTTGTTTTTTTCTATCTTGCTGACCATTTCCCCTCAGTCTACTTTTAAAAAGTCATTTAACAAACACCTAAATAGTAAGCTACCTTGGTATTCATTCCTTGGACTGTATTGCCACATAAATTCCCTTAAGTGATCTCATCCAGTTTCATATACTTAAATTCTACATCAATTTTGATGTCCTTCAAATTCATGTGTAGAACTCCTAACTCTTCTTGGACTCTAAACTTGTTTATCCAACTGTATAACTCAGGCATATCAAATTTAGCATGTCAAAAACAACAACAACAAAAAACAAAGCCTTTTACTCTCTCCTCTGAAATCTACTTCTGTGTCATCTTTACTGACATGCTAATGACAATTCTTACCTTCCAGTGGTTCAGTTTTTTAAAGAGGTTTTCTTTAGTTTGTTTTCCTCATATACAACTTTCATGAGCAAGTCCTGTTATCACTTCTATAAAAGTATCTCAGCAACTCTTGATTGCACACAAGTCCAAGTCATTATCATCTCTTACCTAGCTTTTGAATAACCTTCTACGTATTTTACTTTTTCCTTGTTTTTGTTTGTTTGTTTGTTTGTTTGTTTGTTTTTATACTGTTTAGCCTATTTTATATGAGAAGCAAGAGTGATCCTGGAAAAATTTAGGACAGATCTCAATTGTTTCCCCTTTTGATGTGAAGGTAAAAGTATTCAGTTTGACCCATAAACTCACTTATGTTCTGACTCCCTAGGGGTCACTCACTGACCTCACCTATCACAACGCTTCTCCTCAGTCTTTCACTAGTCCTACTCAGAAGCTATCTTTTTTATTTTTACTTATATTATTTTAAAGTTTTCTTGAAGTTAATATGTTTTTTATTTTTTAATTTACTTATTTTTTATATTTGTTGAAGCTACAGACTTCTCTGTAAAGTGGCTTTAGTATAGCTTTTATAGGGCAAAAATTTGTAAGATAATCTGCAAGTTCTTTTTAAATTTTTGTGGAAGAATTCATTTTGTTACCTTTTGTCCTGTTTCAATGAGAGTTGTTTGCTTTTTGAAGCTGCTACACATCTGTTTACTAGGTCATCACTCTGACACCACCATGAGAATGTTTTCTCAAGGAATTCTTTCTCTATGATGTTGAATCTTCCTCTTTCATGGGTTACTCCATCATTTTAATGGAGCATATTCCTCAATAACTTCCAGCAAATGGTGCCTAGGAATTTGTGTGAGACTCTGTATAAGGTTCAACTATTAGGCTCAGGAACCATTCCAGATAAAGTGCTACATAACTCATTGATATACTCTCCTTGGGAAGCTATGGACTGATGCCAGTGCCTAGTCCGCCCAGCAAAACAATTTTGGAACTCTTTTTCTGGAATAGCCATCAGAGCTGTTATCATTGTTTGTTGAGTCAGACAAATAAGTTCATGAACTGGCCACTGTACGATTACGTTGGCAGCACTATTCCCAGTTGACCCACTCACCAGATAGCTAACATTATGACCTACTCCATAACTTTCAAAACTACCCACCATATGCTACTTACAGGTCCTTATTCTTACTGTTTCCTTTTTCTGGGATACTCTTCCCACATGTATTTGCATTTTTCCTCATACCTTTACTTTTGAGTCACATTTTTAATGAGACATCCTAGACTATTCTACCTTAACTAAAAGATATTTTTCAACTCTTACATATATCTCCCTGCCTTTTATTTTCTTTAACACTTGCTACTATTTAATATATGACATATTTTACATTGTTTCCTGTTTATACCTCCCCATTAGAATAAATGTCTTCAAAAGGTGGAGAATTTTTCCTGTTTTGTTCACTGAGCCTATACACAGAGAAGGTACTCAATTTTAATATTTGTTGAATGAATCTTGCCACTCATCCCATTTTATCATCAGTTTCAGGTATGAAATTTACTTTACATTCATTAGACTTCTTTAAGAAGTATATTAGGTATTTTTCAATTATATTATTGCTTTTGGAAACCAGGTTCTGTATCAATAAAATATTAGGTTGATTATTAATAGAAATAGTGCTCATAATATGATTCATACTTAGCAATTGTAAAATAAATTAATAAGGTAGAACTGAGCTTATTAATTAAAACTTTGGAATAGAATTTCCAGCCTTGCCACAAAATTAGCTGATCCTTAGAGTATGAATCGCTAAAGATAAGAGGGAAACATAAATGATTGCAGAAGCCCTTTTATCACAATAGTTTATTAAATGCTTAACTATTTACATCCATACCAGAAAGAGAAAACATAAAATTAAGAAATTATTCTATTAAATCAATTTTGTATTAAATAACATTTTAGCTATTTGCAAAGCATAGAGTAACTTGGTGCCTAGTAGACATTTAATGAATGTCAGTGTATTTACTGTCATTTATTGTTGTCTTTTAGATTTTGTGTCTTATTTCTCTTCTTCAAATGGATGAAACAGATTGTAAATCAATTATGCTCCCCTGTGCATAAAGAAAATAACTCCTGTTGGAATGGAGATTAAAAAACCCTTTGGAAAATAGAACAACCAGCCTACAAGTAATATAAACTTAAGTGCAAATCAAACACTTGCAAACTGTTGTACTCATCCTCAAAAGATGATATAACTACAAGTCTATATTTTATTTACAGTTTAAGAGTAAACTTCCAAATTCAAATATATTTTTAATTCTTTCAATAAAAATGTATATATTCAGATACAAAACTGTTTAGACGTTTACTCTTTTAATAACATTCATATTATGTAAGTTTAATATTCTTACATATGAAGAATACATATACGCAGCCAACCCTTCATATCCATGAATTCTGCATCCATGGATTCAACCAACACCAGATAGAAAATATTAAAAAAAAAAAAAAGGTTGCATCTGGACTGAAAATGTACAGAATTCTTTTACATGTCGTTATTTCCTAAACACTACAACTACTATTTGCACAGCATTGACATTGTATTAAGTGTTATAAATAATCTACAGATGGCTTAAAGTATAGGGAAGAATGTGCATAGATCATACACAAATATTACACCATTCAATGTAAGTGACTTGAGCATGGATCTTGGAATCTGTCCGGGGGTTCTGAGACCAATATCCTATTGATAACAAGGGATAACTATATATTAGTATATGTTATATTATATGATACATATTAGATTATATATATTCTAAAATATAAATGATATATAAATAATATTTTTCCTAAATTGTGTCTTTCTATGATTTTTCTTTTTTTATGGTTATCTAAAGTTTAAAATCTTCTCTAAGGACACTGAAAAGTTCTATTTTTATTCCCAAGTCCATGTTTATTGCTGATTCACAATCATTATTTTTGGAAGTTACAAAAATATTTGATCAAAATGTTCATTTTTATTTTAGTGAGAGCCATTTATTATTTCCGTCCTCTTCCAAATTCTTTTCAGATAATGTTGAAGTCCATGTTCTCTTTTATGAGGACAATATAATTAATTTTACTTCAGATTATTATAAGAAAGTGTGGATATTTTAATCTTGGCTATTTTTTTGGTTCCTTTGAGAAAAGAAATACTACTTTGTGATATTTCAAAAATTGTAAACTAATTATGGCCATAAAGATAGAATTCATTATATTTAATAATACTATTGATTTCTATTATGTTTTTTTCTCAGTAAAAATTTTTAAAGTCATATTGAAGGAAATAATTCTGTAAAAATATATTTATAACTCTGAAAAAAACTGAAACCAAATATAAGCTTTTATTTACCAGAAAGAGAATAGATAGATCATTTATTAGAATCATATTTAATTGAAAGAAAAGAAAAAAGTGTCTTAAAATTTAATGCCCCATCGATTTCATTGTATCTATGCATTAAATATTTCTGTACAGTGTATTTCCTTTATTGTCTGTATAGTAGAATGATAATGCATGTTTTAATACATTCCTATATTAGGCTGCTCAGTTTTCACAAGTTTTAGAAAAATCTCAAAGTCACGATGGTCTTCAACAGAGCAATTTTCCTTGGAAAAGAAATGTCAATCTGGTCTTATTCATAATTACATTAATTATGAATTTTAATTATGAACAACTAAATTTTAGAACATATATTTAGGATTTGTTTCTTGACTACACACAGGTTTTTTTCAGAAATCATTTAAAATAAAGAATATTTCAAATAGTTTCACATTATATTTTAATTTATTCCATTTTATTTTTAGTTGTTCTAAGTTATCATATTGATAAAATTTATAAAAATGCTTTGTGGAATGCTTTTATCTACTGAAGTTGTAAGCATATTTCTTTTTGTGTTAAAAAACATTTTGAATGCAGTCATTTGCAAATTTTTTGCATAACAGCAAGAAAACAAAATATATGTTGAATAGGTAATCAACTCACATGGAAAGAGTTTCCTAAGAATGTAACTGCCAAATTTCTCTGTCTTCTTAAATGTTTTAGAAATATTAAGTTAAAAATTGAAAAACTAATGTGTTTTGTTTGGTGTCATTTTAAATATCTAAAGAGTAAATAACATTTGAACTTTGTTTTATATAATTGGCAAGAGGCAAATAAAACTCACTTTCAACTCAGAATGCAAAATGACTACCCTGGAAAAGTCCCTGACACTATGCATAGAAAGTATCCCTGAAGATTTCAGAAGTTTAATACAAGAATAGTTTCTCTTGTGCACAGTGATTCATCTTCCTTTTATTTCTACTCAACCGCCTGAGATTCTTATGTCATCTAAGGACTCTTCCAATCTTCCGATGCTACTTTTGAATAAAATCTCCCTGTAGAATACTAACTATAATAGAGAACTGTCATGAGCAATAGAATTGATTTAATTATTTCTTAGTTTTTGACTGTATATTTAAAAGTAAACAAGTAAAACAGCTTTCAAAAATTTCCTATATTCTATTTAAACAACGTCATTTTTGTATATTTGAATATTTATCTTTATTTTTGTAAAGTTTTTCACTTATCTAGGCTTGGAAAATTAATAAAGTGCAGTCAGTCAATAACTTTCTTTTTAGTTCATGTATATATTCTTATTTCTTTCTTTCTTTCTTTTTTTTTTTTTTTTTTTTTTTTTGAGTTGGAGTATCACTCTGTCGCCCAGCCTGGAGTGCAGTAGCCACTCCCGGCCACCGCAGGCTTGACCTGCTGGGCTCCGGCATTCCTTCCGCCTCAGCCTTCCAAGTAGCCAGAATTACAGGCATGTGTTACCACGCTCGGCTGATTTTTTTTTATTGTAGAGATGAGGTCTCACTGCCCAGGCGGGTCTCGAACCCGCGGCCTCAGGCAATCCACTCACCTCAGCCTCCCAAAGGTGCGGGATTACAGGCTGAGTCACCGAGTCCGGCTATATTCTTATTTCTAAGGTGTTATTGTGACTCCTTCTGAGTTTAAGATTAAGCATTCACATATTATTTACCTCACATTGGACATTCACTAGTACAAATTTCTGAATCCTTCAAAAGCATAATGAGTATTTGGTAGATTGTATTATTTTACAATAATTATTATTTTTTCTCTAATACCTTCCAAAGTTCAGTATTAATGGCATATACTTCTATAAGTGATTAATATTAAACTTGCTTTAACCATGTCATGCTATATGTCTGCTTCCACCATGCTCTAGAGAAAAGGCATGCTTCGGTTAGCTATTCCTGCTTCAGCTAGCATGCCACAGTTGATGCACATAAACCATAGCCTGTGATGGAGTTTAGTCCAACTTAATCGAGCTGAGATTAGTTCACCTGAAGACTGCTGAGACTAAATGAGTAATTCTGGAAGGCTTTTATGCAGTATTATCCTAGCAGAAAATGCACATTCCTTGGCATAGCAAATTAGTACATATCAGAGTCTCTTAATATGATTGCAAATAAACATAAGATATTAACCACTTTAGCATGTTGTCAATAATACAAAAGTAACATGTGTTAACTTTTCCATTTTGACTAAATACTACTTACAGGGGTTGAATTATTCTCTCATTAAGACTATAACACTTAAGATGTTTTAAGAATATTTCAAAAACTGAAAGGTATAACATATCATTTATTCATAGTCAACTGAAAGACAGTATTATACCAAGAAAAATGTATGTACATGCCCATATATATCTTTCATTTTTTTATTGTATATATTATATATAATTATTATATAATTCCTTTAAGTGTCATACACAGATCATTCTCTGGCTTTCATTTAGATACCATAAGTACTACAGAGTTCATACAATCATTTTTTCACAAGGTACTAAAAAAATAATGATATTACATAACATACACATTTTCATGTTAGTTATTCTATATGCAAAGAAAACATATTCACAATTATATAGCCGGTAAAATAGCAACACATTCTTCAATGCTTTAATAATTTATGGTACATATGTATTTTATGTCTGAAGACATAATATATCTTGGTGAAGCTAAATTTTCTCTTGAAAAAAGTATTTTACATTTTATGTAAATTGTTGGGAAGTATTGGCACAAAATAAGACATTTCAGTCTTCACATACGTTTCTGGGTTTCCTAAATTCCTGCTTTTCTAATTAACTGGTTAGTTTAAAATGAAGGCTCACAGAGATGAAAGCACAGAGAAAACAACCAATACACTTCCTTAATTTTACAGATTGTTAAAAAGCCCAGATTTCCCTGGTTCATAAGTTTCATTAATCTGCACATCAATATCCATCCAAGATACCTCTTGTGTCTTCCATTTCTATAGGATTACTAGTTGGACATCTGACTCCTGAAATACTAGTCAGGCATTTAAAATTTGACACTTATAAACTTAAATTTATTTCTATTTTTCATAGCTAAGTGTGACTGTATTTTATTTCTTACTCAATTAAGTTGTTATAAAGTATTAAATAGTATGAATGTTGGTATCAGCAGGAAAAATGACACTCAAATGTAGTGATTTAGGAGACTTTAATGCAAGGACAGTTTATAAATATATAAGGGCAAGTTCAAAGAAAATTAAAAAGGCATGTTGAAGGACCCTAAGTTGAGCAACAGCAGGGAGACATTAATATCACTTGGCTTGAAGAGGCAGTGGGAAGGAACACTTACTGAAACTTAGAGTGGGCTGAAGCTGGTACAGCTCCACAGAAACTGTGGAATTTTGTAGAGAAAATCAGCAAAGACTAATTTATGTGTAAATGTGTCTGGGCATGGAGACAACCATAAAACTAAATACCTCAACTTCACTCTACCCTGCCACAGCCTCCCCTGATAGTAACTTTCATTACCCAGATTCAATGGGTGGAGAAGGATGAGAAGTAGACCAGGAAGGGAAAACAGAATATATATAGCATGGCTATCCAGTGTTTCAAGAAAGCATCTGCTCAAATGACCCCCTCCTTGTCACCCCATTCAGATTCAATGGACATTTTGGTTCAACTAAAACCTCAATAGAATTGAGCTTCTCTGTGGAGTGAATTAGTGGACGGAAACAACCACTGGTGAAGAATAACTCACTAGCTCTCAGCAATTATCAAAATAAAATAAGAAAAAAAAAGTCTGAAGTGTTGGGAGGCTGTGGCTCACATTTGTTCTCTGATGTTTTGGAATACCAAGGTGGTCATGATGGGTCTGGGCAACATAGTGAGACTTTGTCTTCACAAAATAAAAAGAAAGAAAAAGGAAACAAAAATTAAAAATTAGCAGTTTTGTGTAGTGGTGTGCCGGTAATCTCATCTATTGGCGGAGCTGAAGTGGGTGAATCACTTAAACTCAAGGGTTCTAGGTTACAGTGAGCTGTGAACAGTGATCATGCCACTGACTACAGCCTGAGTGACAGAGTAAGACCCTGTTTCTGTTTTTTTAATAAAATGAGAAATGATTTAGACATGTCATCACTGTTTACTATTTTGAGATACTTCTATTATGAAATCCAGGATATTCTTTGCTTAAAAAAAAAAACAGAGTTATGCATGTGTTAAGTATGGATATGTTTCTTTGTAGGACACACTCTGAGAATCTATGTGATGAAAACTCCATGTGTGTGTTGCTAAGAAAAAGTAGCTTTAACAGGATCACTACTAACTACACCTGAGGCCAAACCATTAAAATATGAACAATTTTGTGATAAAGACCTGAACCCTTCAATTAAACAATATCAAACTTGATACTTAATCAGCCTAAAATATGTTTCAGGATTGGAGAAAGGGCTGAGGTGACTTATGGAAGAAGAACCATGATGCAAACCCATTCTGTGTGCATAGACCTGCACTTTCCTTAAGAGCTTCTGGGCAGTGAAACTGCAGATAATAAATGAGCTGGAGAAATAGTAAGGCTGTTCACCCAACCTTCTCTTCCCTAGAGGGTAGTTAGAGCTACACCCTATGGGGCAGAGAGGAAAGGGTGTACCACCTGTGTTGTACCTGTGTAAAATAAAAAATAAAAAATGAATTAAGGCTCTTTACCATCTATTGAAAAACATCACATCTTTAGAATGGCATGGAAGGTCTGCAGTAACTAAATGGTACAAAGAAAGGCGTGTATATTTAGATTCAAAATGGTCATGAAAATGAAGCAGCTTGCATCTGTAGAATGAACAAATTTCGGTGTAATCAAAGTATTTTAAAGACTAAAGACATATTTCGTATAAATGAAGTACCAATTCCAGAAGATATTCATATGCTTCTTTGAATATATGCTTTACATTTCCCTTTTTATTTTGGAGTCCAAACTTTACAATATAGTAGACATGAATTCTTACAGAGTGGATAAGTTCCAAAAAAAGTTAAATAAGATAATACAGTCATCCTTGAAAATGTAGAGAAAAATATATGGATTCTAGAAACATTGACTCATAAGACCCAACTTTGAGAACCATTTGTATCAATCAAGTACTTAACTCAATGTCCACAATAATTCTTTTATGGTTAATGGTGAATAATTAGATGGCTACATTTATAATTAATACAACTGTCTCCATGAAAGCATTTTCACATTTCGTAAAACTGCTAAATTATAAACTGAGAGCTCCTGACTCTGGAAATTACATCATGTCCAAATCAAGATATAAAATGACTTAATACTCCCATGTGAATCAACAAGAATATTATATATATATATTTCAGTAGAAATAGATATGCAACTTCAGGAACTTAAACTAAACAAAGATTTGAAACATTTATTTTAAAGAGGCAGAATTATAAAGCTGTTTATTTGTGGGGAAGAGATTATCACTGGTCTCTATAGTGGCTTTGACTTCAGCTCTGTTAGTCCTATTATTGGAGTTTGTACTTCTAGCACGCTTTATCCTCTCTCTTTCACTCTGCTCACAGGAAACTGACATCCACATTTTCCAGTGGGCAGAGTCTGCTGTGAAATTCTCCCAGTGGTGGCCACATCACTCTTGCTTTCTTAGCTCTGCTTATTTGAGAGAACAGGCACTTCTGGTATTGTCCATTTTCACATCCTCTAACCCAGTCTCTATAAGACAACTAGAGAGAACTTTTTAAAGCAGAAATCTTATAGTGTTATGTAAATGTGAATGACTACGAATCTACCTAGCTCTGAGTTGTACCTCACATCTTTAAAATAGAATAAGAAAGTAAAAAACAAACAAACAAATAAATAAGGCAGAAATATTATCATGCTCACCCTCTGCTTAAAAAATTCATTTTAGTGGTCCAGAATGGTGCCCCAGAAGAGGGCTCAGATGTCTTGATTATCCATTATTTATGCTGCTCAGGAGGCAATGCATATAATTTAAGGATGAGAACATTACCCACTAGAGTAGTCTGACCCTACAATGAACTATTGTGCCACACTCACTAAATCTGGGTAAATCTTCTTCTCATTCAATCTGAGATAAAACAAACAAACGAACAAAACCACAAACAAAGCACATCTCCAGAGATTTCCAGTTGTTCCTGAGAAGGCTGGAGAGTCTGTTGAGTTGAGACTCTGATATAGTAAATGTTAAACACAGTGAATTACTCACAGTTCATTTTCTCTTACCTCAGATACTTCTACAGGCTCCTCCCTCTTCTCTTCTGGAACAGTCCTTCATCTCCATAGACCTGACTAATTACAGGAATGACAACAAATATCACAATAGACATCTTCTCTGTATCTCCTCAAAAATATGGTTATGTCTTTTTTTCTAAGTGCTATCAAGACACATTATACTTACCATGGATATTAAAATTTTATAATATTCCATAATTTAATTACTTGTTTCTGATACTTTCTATTTTAAGCTAATTGAAAGCAAACAATTTTGTCCTATTCAGAATTGTGTCCATCCTATGATATACTTACCAGGTACTAACCCATTCCAGGTGTTTAAATGTAACTGAATTGATGAGGGTGACATTAAACTTGAAAATAGATGAGCTACATTTTGATCTGTATTCCAATACTATTTGTCCAATCTTGAATAAGTCTCTAATAAGCTCATAGCATCCTCTCATGCTTCTTATCCTGCAGGATTTTAGTGAGGATAAAATGAGGTAATATATGCTAAATCTCTTTAAATAGTGATGTATGGTTATAATCATTTAAAATTCAAGCTACTATTTTCTAAATGTTATTCAAAATGCTGTTGAGCCATAAATTTCATTTTCCTAAATGGCTTAACAACTTTCTGGACTGTGCAGCTTGTTAGGGAATTTAAATGGTTGTCCAACTAGGCATGTATTTCAAAACTATTAGTCAATTCAACTATTTAATCAGCTTTTAGTTGTGTGGAGATTGTTTTAATTCATACTAAACTAGCTACTCATGAATAATTTCACAATTTTTTCTCTTTAAAACTGCATTTTGTCTAGGTTCCTGAAAACTTTTGTTTTAAGATTGGAAAAACATAGCTGAATTATAAGAACAACAATGGCTTGTGGACAGTTTGTATTAATAAGATTCAGGGACAATGCTTCTCCCCCCCATGACAAATTTCACTACAATTTTCTCTAAATTAATATAACTGATTACAGATATAGAGATTTCTGGTATTTTCAACATCCAGATCTTTTACTGTCTAACATGAAATTAAAAATTGCCAGCAATTCCTCTTCCCCACTCCCCACCCCCCTGTGGTAGCTGGAAAGGAAATTTTAAAAGTACTGGATATAACTAGCTGTTACATTCAATTTGAAAATAAAGATCATAGACCTGAGTCACCAACATGGTGAAGAATGACACAAAGTACTCTGCAAATGCAGAAGAAAAGTCCTGTCCACACAGTGAATTTTGAATTCTAAAGTATTTAATAGTTCGATGTGTCACAGAAGTTACCCATCACAATTATGATGAAGATATTTAAGTTGATTAGAATAAATTATAGATTTAAAAACAAACAGGAGCCAAGTCCTGTATTATTACATTTTAATTTATTAATTTATCAGAGGATATTTTGTTTGAGGGATGAAAAGATATGCAACCTTCCTTCAACTAAGCTTTCTGTAGCTCATTAAAATGTGCTAAGCTTTCACCCGTTAACAGACTAAACAGTAATACTAAATGGATGTCTATAAGGCACATGGGTCTATACGTGAAGACATTGTCATCAACTCATTTTCATATAATATGGGCAGTTAGAAAGTTCATAAAAGTTCTGATGATAAAATTACCTTAGAAATGGTCTCTGGTATCAGGATAATATCAAATATTTACTATTATAGAAACTGAAACCACGGAAAAGAGAAATTCAACATTTTATTTCCAAGACTATTACTCAATAAACGTTAAATCACTGAAAATTTTGGTTCACGTACCTGACTTGCCAATCTATTCAAGAATTATCGACTTTATCATTTGGGAATCATGTAAGTAAAGGTACTAGATGAGGCTATGACTGGTTGAGAATATCAAGAAACAATGTATAAAGCGAGGAAAGATGAGTCCTGAGAACAAAACCGGAGGGGGAGTCTATTTTTGAAAATCACAGTAAGAGAATGAGTAGTCAGTGTCAGAAATTCAGTGTTTATTATCATGTAAAGCAAAGGAAAATAAAGAAGGAGCATGATGATAAATCACTGAGTATCTACAGAGACTTCCACTGGTGCAAGATGTGAATTTTAATGTGTTGCTAGGTCAGGATATTTTTCCTAACATTTACAAAGTCACATCTTAACAAAATAATCAAGAAATACAAGAAATTAAAATTTTTGATGGTATCAGTAGAAAATTCAGCCAAAGAAACTATCGGGCATTCACAGTTAAAAGTCTTGAGTGTGTAATTTAAAATTTTAAGTTGAAGAATGTATGTTTTCCTTCAACCTTTTTTTCTTCATTTACGTCCAAATTAAGTAGCTGACACAGTAAGTCCTTTTTTTTTAACCCACTTATTCTGGTACTCATTCGATTTTGTTTACATATCATAAACCTGCCTCAACTCCTTCTCTCATTTCAGCCATGATCTTCTGATCAGAAAATAATAACTGTAAACAAACATGTGTAAAGTAATGTTAAGAATTAACATATAACTTTAAATGGTGTTTTTTTTCAAAATTCTAATACTTCTGTACTTGTTTGCCATTCTTCTAAATAGCAGACTTGTTCTTTTAATATCTTATTAAATATTTAATGTTGCACAGAAAGAAATTAAGACAATGTGCTACCATTGAGTACTTAACAGAGTCTCAGTCTTTTGTCTTGATAACTTCATTATATTGCATTAGTTTGCATAAAGTACATGGAAACTTTCAATTTGTTAAGGTTTCTAACGTAAAACCTACACCTTCTTTCAATTATTTTATAAAATAAGTAGTAACTGTCACTGAATGCAAGGTACTAGCTTTTTCTTTAATGTGATTTTTCCTTTTTAAAGATACATAATTATCTGCTAAAGAGCATACAATTGGTAACAAAGTGAAATAAAACAGTAAGTGTATCAGATTCAAAAATGTCTCCTGATTTTTAAAAATGGCAGTCTTGCATCTCCCCCCAACCCTGCCCCACTAAATAATTTAAGGCAAACATAACTTTCATAGCAAACATCTTGGTTATATAGCCTGGGGAAAATGCTGTGTCATATAACAGAGAACTCTATCAGATTTGGGAACTGTAGTATGAAACTCAGAACTTATGACTATCACTGCATAAATTCTAAAGACTTCCACCTGTTTGAGGAAGGATTTTCCTTCAGTAATAATAGTGTCCCCTTTAGCTGAAGCAGAGATTCTAAATGAACTCAGTTCCAACATATCATATATTTGTTAAGAGCCACCACGAATATACATTTACCTGAATTTGATGGTGATTGAGATTTATTCATTTTGGTTATAAGAACAACTTTGGTCATCTTAAGCTCTCAATGAATACCTAGCATACAGTTTGAACATAATAGGAATCCATGTATTTGTTGGATTATTCATTTTATCTCCCTGGTTCCCATGTGAGTGATTGGAAATGGAGTATATTTTGTCAAAATTTAGGCAGCAGGGAAATAGACTTTCTCAAAAGGGCCTATTGATAGAATACACAATTTAGTTTAAATAAACCTCTAGTAGTTTTACACAGTGCATTCAATTCTTTTGCAAGAGTGGAAGTAGAGTGTCGTAGGATAGGAACACAGTTTCCAATAAGGTAATAGGCTGAAAAAGCTATAACTACTAATCACTCTTATCACAAAGGTCTGAGTCCTGATGAGACTGAGCTCATCCTGAAGACATGTTCTTGTGTGTACTGTATAGAGTTTTAAATGAGAACTTGAATATTATTAGGTAGGGTTATGCTCACTACCCAATATTCCCAATCATTTCAAACTAGATCTGCTTTACTTTTTATACTTTTTAACTGCCCCCCAAGGCATTTGAGTGGTAGACACTTATTTAGGCAAACAAAGCAAAATAAGCTTCCCTTGATATTATTTTACTTTTGCTCAGAAAAAGATGCTAAGCTAATGATGATAATGAAAATCATATATTTAGAAAGGGACACTGCTAAAGAATGACTGGAGAGATAAGAAAGAAATACAACAGAGAAAGACAGGCAGTAAAAGTTGTGCTATCATGCTAGTTACAAACATAAGTAACTTGACCTTAGTATCTTGGGGAAATTCGGGAATCAGTATAGAAGGACATCAGAGATATCTTAATCTAAGAGTTTTTTCATTAACTCCAGTCAGAAAATTGTTGAAGGATTTAGGAGTGAAGTAGGAGGAATTTATTTTCAGAAACATCATGCTAGACCTGTATGGCACCCTTGACCAGTTAAAAGTGTATTTCAAGAATAAAATTTAAGCATTCTGGGTTGGCCAGCCAGCATCTGAGAGAAAAGGTGTTTGTTTAGGAGGCCATGGGTGGTTTGCAAGTTTCCCAGACAGCTCATACCACAAGAGCTTAGCATATAAAAAAACCAGAGGTATGAGAACTATTAACAGTAAATGGGCCTTACTGATTGTAAACTTAGGACACCAATGCCAGGAGAGGAACTAATAGAGAAAAAGAGTAGTAGTGTGGGAAATAGTTCCAACAAAAACCACTAGTATGCAAAAGCCCCAGTGAGGAAACATACTAGAGAATGTTTGTGGAGGATCATTCTGGAAATGTAGGTTATCAATGTTCCTGTTACAATACACCAAAGCACTAAAACATACACACACACACAACCAGAAAGTCACATGATTGTAGTTACTTTTTGTAATCTATCTTAAAAAAAATTTCTAATGTCAGCAACTTGTGAGAACACTTCTGTACTCTTAAGGGGTATTAACCAGCTAAATAGAAAGATTCATTGTAAGAAATATTTAACAATGAAAGAAGCTGTAAAACTAGAACAAAATTGAAGAAGACTAAAAAATAGCTAAAAACAATTGAACTGTTAGCTCTTCCTGCCCAATCCCCCAATCCCACTTATACACTCACCTAAGAAATTGGCATCTCAAGACAGAATTGGTTTAAATTCCAAATGACTAAATTACTTTCTGAGTTTCTTATTTCTATCATTCTCATTAATAGCTTTAGCATAATTGCTAGTGTCCTTGAATTTTTTTATAGGAATCCAAATTATTGATGTTGGTTCTTAGAAAATCCAAAGCACGATGCTTAAATTATTGATGATTTGGGGTAAATTATACCATGTCAATGAGTAATTTAAAGCCTTAAGAAAGACCTGTAATACAGACAAGTCTATCTTCTTTCTGCTTTTGTTATGTAGATTGCTATAAAGTGTAAGAGTACAGTTATTAGGAGAAAGTGGAAGAGTATACTACAAAATTTGGCTTGCAGAGCACCCTGCGCACCTGCTCCTCTGTCCTTGCATCTGCATGCCTGCTGCTCACACCCTGCTGCCGCCGCCATGAAGAAGATCGTGCACCTGCAGGCTGGGAGGTGATCAGCAATGAGCATGGCATCGACCCCACTAGCACCTACCAGAGGGACAGTGACCTGCAGCTAGAGTGCATCGATGTGTACTACAACGAGGCCACCAATGGCAAGTGCATGCCCCGCGCCATGCTCGTGGACCTGGAGCCTGGCACCATGGACACGGTGCACTCCAAGCCCTTTGAACAGATCTTCAGGCCGGACAACTTCACCTTTGGTCAGAGCAGGGCCGGGAACAACTGGGTCATGGGCCACTACACAGAGGGCATAGAGCTGGTCGACTCAATGCTGGACATCGTGAGGAAGGAGGCTGAGAGCTGTGACTGCCTCCAGGGCTTCCAGCTGACCCACTCCCGGGTGAGGGGGCTGGGTCTGGGATGGGTACCCTCCTCATTAGCAAGATTCAGGAGGAGTACCCGGACAGGATCATGAACATCTTCAGCATGGTGCGCTTCCCCAAGGTGTCAGACATGGTGGTCGAGCCCTACAATGCCACCCTCTCAGTTCACCAACTGGTGGAAAATGCAGACGAGACCTACTGCATTGACAACGAGGCGCTCTATGACATTTGCTTCCATACCCTCAAGCTGACCATGCCCACCTACTGTGACCTGAAGCACCTAGTGTCTGCCACCATGAGTGGGGTCACCACCTGCCTGTGCTTCCCCAGCCAGCTCAAAGACAACCTGCGCAAGCTGGCTGTGAACATGGTGCTCTTTCCCCACCTGCACTTTTTCATGCCCAGCTTCGCCCCGCTGACCAGCTGGGGCAGCCAGCAGTACTGGGCCCTGATGGTGCCTGAGCTCACCCAGCAGATGTTTGATGCCAAGAACATGATGGCCGCCCGCGACCTGCACCACGGCCACTACCTGATGGTGGCCACCATGTTCCAGGGCCGCATGTCCATGAAGGAGGTGGACAAGCAGATGCTCAACGTTCAGAACAAGAACAGCAAATACTTTGTGGAGTGGATCCCCAACAATGTGAAGGCAGCCATCTCTGACATCCACCCTGGGGACTGAAGATGTTCGCCACCTTCATCGGCAACAGCACAGCCATCCAGGAGCTGTTCAAGTGTATCTCAGAGCAGTTCATGCCCACGTCCCAGTGCAAAGCCTTCCTGCACTGGTACACGGGCGAGGGTATGGACGAGATGGAGTTCACTGAGGCCGAGAGCAACATGAATGACCTGGTCCAAGTACCAGCAGTACCAGGACACCATGGTCAAGGAGGAGGGTGAGTTTGAGGAGGAGGTCGAGGAGGAGGTGGCCTAAGGCATGCGACCAGTAATGTGGAGCAGTGTGAACTTTTATTCACTCAGACTGTCCAGCCACATCTCATTGTGTGCACTTGCTGTCCTGTCTTCACATCACATGCTGTACAGACACCATTAAAGTATTTTCATAGTGAAAAAAGAAATTCTTGGAACTTGGCGGCCGCTGCGACAGAATGTAAAACTGACTTTTCTTCTAAATATAAGAAAAGTATCAAATATGGAAAAGTGTCACACCGCCCATGCCTGAGGTGATACACGACTTCAGACCTTGAAGCCCCTGTGGTCAAGATCTGCTGAGGTCACTGCAGCCACTACTGCCACTGAGATGTCCTACCAGGCCATGGGTCGCCTCCCCAGTGCCTTGAGACAACAGCTCCCTCCCCTCAGGGGCGAGCAGCTGAGATAAAGACCATCTGGAGGGGTGAGATAGCACCACCTGCTGGCGATTCAAGGGAGTAAACCTACGACCCCACTGCACGGACAGATTCCAAGGCAGTGGGAAGTGGGTTTCAGATTATTCATACTCCTGTCGGCAGATACCATGACCTGCAGATAGATTTTGAATCACAGCTCCCCCCTTAAGTAAATCTCAAAACTGCAAAAAGGACCACTCCCAACCTACAGTGCAACTCCAGAATTGAACAAAGTAAGAGGACATACATAAAGAAGAATAGGAGATTGAACAAATAGAAGTAAAAGCAACACCGTTATCCCTGAATAACAGAATTAAAGAAGACAGTGACAAGGAGGGAAGGGAAAAGTAGGGAGGGAAAAAACTGCACAAATAAAGAAAACGAAAAGAAGAATATAGGTCTCACACAGACCCCCGACAATGAAGAGCCCCCAGAATGACTGGTCACATGAAACAAGCCCAGACATCAAGACATTAATAGAGAGAATAAAAAGATTGAGGAGAGACAAGAGGAAAATAGGAAGGAGCTGATGTCAGAAATAACAGCAGTAAAGAATACTGTGATGGAAATGAATAACAAACTAATAAGCATGGAAAGCAGAATTAGCCGAGCAGAAGAAAGAATCTCGGAGATCGAAGATCAAAACACAGAACTAACCAAAACTGTCAAAAACACAGAAAAGAAGCTTAAAAAGACAGAACAAAACCTTCAAGAGATGAATGATTACTTCAAGAGACCGAACCTAAGAGTAATTAGCCTTCCTGAGGTAGAGAGAGAAACAGAGGTCACACTGGAATGAACATTTCATGAAATCATTCAAGAAAACTTCTGTCATCTCATCAGTGATGCAAAAAATTCAAACAAAAGAGATTCAGAGAACCTCTGTAAGACAACAAATGAGAAGACCAATGCCCAGACACATAATAATTTGCTTAAACAAAGTAGGTATAAAAGAAAAAATCCTAAAGGCAGCAAGAAAAAAGGCCAGACTACCTACCAGGGAAGACCAATTAGAACAGCAGCAGATTTATCTACAGAAATCCTGCAGGCTAGAAGAACTTGGAGCCCTATCTTCAAAGTTCTAAAAGATAAATAATTTCAACCGAGAATAACCTACCCAGTCAAGCTAAGCTTCATCAGTGAGGGAGAATTGAAATCTTTCCCAGATATCCAATGCCTAAGAAACTATGCTGCCACCAGATTACCTCTACAAGAAATACTTAAGAAAATATTGAGCACAGAAGAAAAGGAAAAAAGAACAACAACGTTCTTCACAAGAGTACAGGCAAAAGATTAAAAACACACAGGAACCAACTCCAGAACCAAAAGAAAGACAGCACACAAACAGGAAGAACAACAACAACTCTGTAAGAACATTATGATAGGGAACAACTCTCACATTTCAATAATTAGCTTGAATGTGAATGGACTAAATGCACCACTGAAAAATCATAGAATGACAAAGTGGAAAAAATATCACCAGGAAAAAAATTATTGCTTTCAAGAGACTCACCTCACTAGAGAGGACACTCACAGACTCAAAGTAAGAGGGCAAGAAACAAATTTTCAGGTGAACAGAACACAAAAGAAAGGAGGAGTCACGATCTTAATAACCAACAAAATACCCTTTAAGCTATCAAAAATTTAAAAAGATACAGAAGGCCACTGCATAATGATAAAAGGTTCAATCCATCAACACACATATCTATCCTAAACATATATGCACCCAACATAGGAACACCCACTTTCATAAAGCAGCTTCTAGGTAAACTAAAAAAATATATTGACTCTAACACTATCATAGCTGGGGACTTTAATACCCCACTCACAACCCTAGACAGATCATCAGGACAAAAAATCAGCAATGAGATCCAAAACCTGAATGTGACTCTTGACCAAATGGACTTAATTGATACCTACATAACACTCCATCCAAAGACCACAGAATACATATTCTACTCATCACTGCATGGAACGTACTCTAAGATCGACCACATACTTGGCCATAAATCAAGTATAAGCCAATTAAAGGACTGAAATTTTACCATGTAACTTCTCGGACCACAGTGGAATAAAAATAAACATTAACACCAACAAGGTCCTCCCCAAACCCACAAAGACATGGACACTAAACAGCATGATGCTAAACAATGGGTCAACAATGAAATCAAAACATAGATTAAAAGGTACCTGAAAACAAATAAAAATGAAGAAATATCTTCCCAAAATCTCTGGGACACCATGAAAGTTGTAGTAAGAGGGGAATTTATAACCCTTCAAACGCACATGAAGAAAATGGAAGGATCACAAATTAATAGCCTAACAAGCCACGTGAGGAAACTGGAAAAGCAAGACCACAAAAACCCTGATTTCAACAGAAGAATCCAGATTACCAAAATAAAAGCCCAGATCCAGGACACAGAAGACAAAAAGATAATACAAAAAATTAATGAAACAAAAAACTGGTTCTTCGAAAGGATAAACAAGATAAATGATTGCCTAGCTAGACTAACCAAAAAAAGAGAGAAAAAGCTCAAATAAACACAATCAGAAACACAAAAGATGAAGTCACATCTGACCCTGAAGAAATACCAAAGATCATTAGAGACTACTATGTACACTTGTATGGAAACAAACTTGAAAACCTTAAGGAAATAGAGGACTTTCTGACATCATGCAATCTGCCCAGATTGAAACAAGAAGAAATTGAGACCCGAAATAGACCAATACAAAAAAAAAAAAAAGCCCTGGTCCAGATAGCTTTCCAGAAGAATTCTACAAGACATTTAAGGAGGAGCTGATATCAACCCTACTGAAGGTATTTCAGGTGATTGAGAAAGATGGAACTCTCCCTAAATCATTTTATGAAGCTAACATCACATTGATCCAAGCCAGGTAAAGACCCAACAAAGAAAGAGAACTACAGACCAATATCTTTGATGAACATAGATGCAAAATCCTCAACAAGATCCTAGCAAATGGGATTCAACAACACATCTCGAAAATCATCCATCATGACCAAGTAGGCTTCATACCTGGGATGCAAGGCTGGTTCAACATTCGTAAAACCATAAATGTAATTAAATACATAAACAGATGTCAAAACAAAAACCACATGATTATATCATTAGATGCAGAAAAAGTTTTTGATAAAATCCAGCACCACTTCTTGATAAAAACCCTCAAACATCTAGGCATACGAAGAACATACCTCAAAATAGTAAAACTGATCTACGAGAAACCCACAACCAGCATACTCCTAAACGGACAAAAATCGGAACCATTTCCCCTGAAAACTGGAACAAGACAAGGATGCCCACTCTCACCCCTCCTGTTCAATATGGTTTTGGAAGTCCAGCTAGAGCAATCTGAGAAGAGAAGGCGATCAGGGGTATTTAAATAGGAAAAGAGGAAGTCAAGTTGTCTCTCTTTGCAGATGACATGATCATGTACCCTGAAAACCCAAGAGAATCTGTCAAAAACCTCCTTACACTGATAAAGGACTTTGGCAAAGTCTCAGGATATAAAATAAATGTACAAAAGGCAATCACATCTCTTTGCACCAATCATAAACAAACAGAAACCCAAATAAAAAGCACAATTCCATTCACAATAGCCACAAAAAAAAAAAAAGAAAGACCTTGGCGTCTTCCTTACTAGAGACATGAAAGACCTTTACAATGAAAACTACAAAACATTTCTCAAAGAAATCAAAGATGACACAAACAAATGGAAAAATATCCCATGCTCATGGATTGGAAGAATCAACATTGTGAAGATGTCCATTCTACCTAAGGCAATCTACAGATTTAATGCAATACCCTTCAACTTACCAGCAACATTCTTCTCAGACCTAGAAAAAAACAATACAGGAATTCATATGGAAACACAAATGACCAAGAATAGCCAGAAAAATTCTCAGCAAAAAAACAAAGCAGGCGGTATCAAATTACCAG
The DNA here is from genome assembly GCF_000164805.1 of Carlito syrichta. Taxonomy (NCBI): domain Eukaryota; kingdom Metazoa; phylum Chordata; class Mammalia; order Primates; family Tarsiidae; genus Carlito; species Carlito syrichta. The sequence goes on from NW_007250521.1 coordinate 250,545, forward strand.
ACTTCAAACTTTACTAGAAAGCTACAATAATCAAAACATGTTGACATTGGTACAGGAACAGGCATGTAGACCAATGGAATAGAATTGAGATTCTAGAAACAAGACCTCAATTTCTCAACCAATTCATCTTCAACAAAGTCTCCACCATCTACCACTGGGGAGAGGAGAATCTATTCAGTAAATGGTGCTGGGAAAACTGGCTGACCACATGCAGAAGACTCAAACAAGACCCCTATCTGTCCCCATACACCAAAATTAACTCTAAATGGATCAGAGACCTAAATGTAAAACCTCAAACCATAAGATTCTTAGAAAATGTAGGACATACCCTTATGGAAATAGGAACTGGCATTCAATTCCTGAATAAAATCTGAAACCCACAGGCCATAAGAGATAAGATAGACAAGTGGGACCTTATTAAACTGACAAACTTCTGCAGAGCCAAAGAAACCATCAAGAGAACAGAGAGACAGTCCACAGACTGGTAAAAAGTATTTGCCAACTCCAGGTCCAACAAAGGCTTAACATCTTGGAGCTAAAAGGAACTCCAATGTGCTGAATAGAAAAAAACAAACAACCCCATTAAAAAGTGGGCAAACGATATGAACAGTCCCTTCTCAAAGGAAGATATCCAAGCAGCCAACAGACATATGAAGAAATGTTCAACCTCACTAATCATCAAGGAGATGCAAATCAAAACCACAGTGAGATACCACCTAACTCCAGTCAGAATGGCAATTATCAATAAGTCAAAAAATAACAGTTGCTGGAGAAGTTGTGGCGAAAAGGACCACTCCTATACTGCTGGTGGGAGTGCAAACTAGTGCAACCTCTGTGGAAAACAGTGTGGCAATTCCTAAAAGTTCTAAATATCGACCTCCCATATGACTCTGCAATCCCCTTACTGGGAATATACCCTGAAGAACTCAAATCACTCTATAAAAAAGATACCTGCACACGTATGTTTATTGCAGCATTGTTCACAATAGCGAGAACCTAGAATCAAGCATACTGTCTATCAAAAGAGGACTGGATTAAAAAAACATGGTACATATACATGATGGAATACTACGCAGCCATAAAAAAGAACAAAATCATGAACTTCGCAGCAACCTGGATGGAACTACAGTCAATAATACCAAGTGACCTCTCACAGAAACAAAGATCTGAGTATCACATGTTCTCACTCATATAGTGGACCTTGAACATTCATTTTAATACTATAAGAAAAGGACTGGCAGTGGTGGTAAACTATGGGGGCGAGGAGAAGGTGGTGAGATTAACGGTAGTAAATATCTGTCTGGGGATGAGGAGACACCCCTTATCAACGAAGGTACCTGAATGAAGCATATTTGTATACCTAACCCTTAACTATACCCCACTATATAAAAATAAAAAAATATTGATATACTAAAAAAGAAAAAAAAAAACCCAAAATTTGGCTTGTGGAAATCTCAAAGTTTTCCATTTAAGTTTATGCTTGATTCAGGACTTAACTGATGGTAACCATGTATTCAATAACATGTGGTAAGATTTAAAGAATAAATATTATTTATGTTTTTTCATGGAACTTGGGACATAATGAGATAGAGAGAAAAATTTTAAAAGTGTATCAATTATATTAACAATTAAAAATTGAAAGAGATAAATTTTAACAGTCATCAAGTAAAAACTTTTACGTGTTTTGCATAGAAAAGTTACTTAGTGCTCAAAAGAAGCATTACCTGAAAAGGCCTACTGGACATATAATTTTCCTCCACAAAATGAGGCTAAGAATTAAGTTAATCTTTGTCTAATTCTCAATTTTTCAGCTTTTGACATTTAGTTTGATAAATATTCCAGAGATTATTAGACTGACAAATTTAAACATAGAATTCTATAAAAAGTGAATGCATACACAAATATCACACTTTCTTAATTATTGCAGATTTAGAATCACTACTGAAATAATATAACACTAGCCCTCCAACTTTTTAAATTCGTTTTGGCCACTCTAGATCTCTTGGATTTTCATAACCATTCTAGAATTCGCTTGTTAATTTCTACAGAATTCCTTGCAAGAATCGTGATGTAGACTGTGTAAATTTATAGAATTATTTCATGAAAATTGATATCTTTACAATATGTAACTTCCAACGCAATAAATATAATACACATCGCTATTTATTTAGGTCTTTCTTAATTTTTTTCAATAGTCAAGATAGACAAATAGTTAAGATAAACACCAGTTCAAGGTAACAGAATAGAGACCTGGAAATAGACACATATGTGGACAAGTGATTTTTGGCAATTTTATTAAAAATATATCCTTTCCAAAAATGTTGCTGGAATCATTGCCTATCCATATGTAAAAAGTAAAGCTTCATTTCATATTTCCTATCAAACAAAAATTGATTTCAAATGGATCATAGATCTAAATGTCAAACCTAAAACAACAAAACATCTATAGAAAAACATAGGAGTCGGGCTCGGTGGCTCAGCCTGTAATCCCGCACCTTTGGGAGGCTGAGGTGAGTGGATTGCCTGATCCTGCGGGTTCAAGACCTGCCTGGGCAACGAAACCTCATTTCTACAATAAAGCAAAAAATCAGCTGGGCGTGGTAGCGCGCGCCTGTAATACCGGCTACTTGGAAGGCTGAGGCAGAAGGATCGCCAGAGCCCAGCAGGTCGAGGCTGCGGTGGCCCGGAGCAGCCACTGCACTCCAGTCTGGGCGACAGAGTGAGACTCCAACTCAAAAAAAAAAAAAAAAAAAAGAAAAAGAAAAGCATAGGAAACAACTTCTACAGCTGTAGCTTAGACAAAAATTTCTTAAATGCAATCCTAAAAGCATAACACTGAAAGATCAATTCATAAACTGAACTTCCTCAATGTTAAAATTTCTGCCTTACAAAAGACACTGTAAAAAAATGAAAAGTCACAAAATGAGAGAAGTTTTTTACAAATCATTTATCTTCTAAAGACTTATATATAAAATATATAAGGAATTTTAAAACAATAAAATTTGAAAATAATATTAAAAAAATTCAACTTACAAAGTAGGCAAAATGTTTGAATAGACACTTCATACACACACACACGCACACACACACACACACACACATACAAACACACAACATATCAAACAAGTGTCTGAAAATATGCTTGATATAATTATTCCTTAAGAAAAAGGAAATTCAACCACAGCAAGAAACTCCCAACTCCCATATACTACTGGGGAATATAAAATAACACAACTCTGGAAAACAATTTGACAGTTTGTTAAACATTTATGCATATACTTAACAACTTCTAACATTTACTCAAATGCAATAAAAGCATACTTATATACAAGGCCTGTATATAAGTATTCATAGTAGCTGTATTTATAAGTGCCCACAACTGGAAGCAACCAAAATATCAATTAAGAAGTGAATGAATAAAGAAATTTCATTATTTCCTTATAATGAAATTTGACTTCTTAATAAAAAGGAGCTGAGTCTTGTTACAACATAGATAAATCTCAAAGTAATTATACTGAATAAAAGACAACAGATCAAAAGAGTATGCACTATATAATATCATTTATAAATTCCAGTAAAGGCAAACTAATCTTTACACAAATATCAGATCAGTGGTTGCCAGCCAGCAGGAGTGAAGGCAGCGAATGATTATCTAGGAGAATTACAAATGGGGGTGAGATACATATTCATTATCTAGATTGTGATGTTAGTTTTATGGGTGTATACATATGGCAAAACTAATCAAATTGTAGACTTTAAATATGTGTAGCAATATTGTAGCTCAATTATACCTCAATAAAAACACTTAAAAGATAGATGCACACAATCAGAATGGCAATTTTGTAAAGGGACATGGAAAAATAAACTGCCACATGGATTGCAACCTGAGAAGCAGATATTTTCTCCCTGTAAACATACTATTTGGGAAACCAAGTAACTACATTTATTGTTGACTAAGAACTTACACCAAGAAAAGATGGAGAAATTGACTATTTAATGGAATTAGGCTACATGATCCTGACATATCCATCTCCATTTTAGGGTACAATTTCATAAAGATTTAAAAATTAGTGGTGTTTTGATCACATTCCCTCCCTAGAGAGTGCAGAGAAGAGCATTGTCAATATTTTCTTCCGTGATTCACCATCTTTGTTTACATGATCGTCAGAACAATAATTAGCTTATTTTTTTATTTAGCTATGTTAATATATTCTGTCAGAATTTAATTCATCACTCATGGTGAATATCTTTGAAGACATTTTTGTACCACACTGTGATTGTTAGTTCTATGTATGAATTTGGCTGTGATGCAGTTCTCAAGTACTTAAATAAATACTATTGTAGGTGTTGCTTTGAAAGCATTATGGAAATGTGGAGAACATCTACAATAAGTTGACTTTGATTTGGCTTAGTTAAAGGAGATGAATTTTGATAATGTGAATGGTCTTATTCAACCCATTGAAAGCCTGAGGAGAAAAACTAAGATTCTCAAAGAAATAATTCTGTCTCAACACAGTCTTATCAATTCCTGCCTAAATTTTCTGCTGAGTGGACTGCCCAAAAAATATTGGAGTTGCCATCCCCCACAACCATGAGAGTCAATTGCAAAGAATCTTGTAATCCTTCTATATTTACCTGGATCTGTGCATTTATTTACATCAAAATCTCTATACATCTGAATTATATTTATTCTGGTTCTCTGGAGAACTCTGGTTGATAAAATTATTAATACAAAGTGCACTGATTTCACAGACTTACTATGAAGAGAAATATCATTCCTAATTTCTGGGACTTGTGGAATTCTCATTTTCTCACACTAAGTTAATAACATATTTATTAACACTTAAACTACTTTCAAGATCCTTTTTAGAATAATCATAATTATTAATATTCAAAGACTGATTAATAACTTTAAAAGTGCTTTTAAATTTGTTTTTCTTTTTTTTCTTTTGAATTGGAGTCTCACTCTGTTGCCCAGACTGTAGTGCAGTGACCACTCGCGGCCACCGCAGCCTCCACCTGCTGGGCTCTGGTAATCCTTCTGCCTCAGCCTTCCAAGTTGCTGGAACTACAGGCGTGCGCTACCATGACTGGCTAATTTTTGATTTACTGTAGAGATGAGGTCTCCCCAAGTTGCCCAGGCGGTTCTCGAACTCGCAGGCTCAGGCAATCCACTCACCTCAGCCTCCCAAGGTGCGGGATTATAGGCTGAGCCACCGAGCCAGGCTTAAATTTGTTTTTCATCTAATGTTAACATCGGTGTGTTAGTCAGTTTGAGCTACCATCGCAAAAGACCATAGACTGGGTGACTTAAATAACAGAAATTTATTTCTCATAGTCTAGTGACTGGGAAGTCCAATCTCAAGGTCTTGGTTCATTTGGTTTCTGATGAGTGGCTTTGTTCCTGGCTTGCAGATGACCACTTTCTTGCTGTGCCCACAAGGCTTTTCCTCAGCGAGTGCATGCAGAGAAAGAGAGCAGAAGAAAACTTTCTGGAGTTTCTTATTATATGGGAGCTAATCTCATTCTGAGGGTCTCACCTTCATGATCTCGATTCATCTAAATCTAATTACTTCTATCTCCCAATACCTTCACATTGGGGATTAGAACTTCAATATGAATGGAGGGAAAGGTGTAACACAATTCAGTCCATAGCAACATATAAATGCCTCCTCAAATAACACTAATGATGTACTTTCTTTGGAATTCTGTATTTCTTAAAACATTCTCACATACTTTATTTGATTTTAACAGCCACTATAGTAGTAGACTGAATAGAATATCACTATTTTTTCATAGGAGGGAAATAAATAAACTAAATCTAAGAGAACGGAATATCTTTTTCAGCAGCATTGCTATTGCAGAAACAAGAACTATTTCTTTCTAATTTATTGCACTATTGTTACTTTGCTACAACACACTCCCACAAAATGTCTTCAAATCTAGAAAACAAAGTGCTGTATATCAATATGGAGTGCTGAGCATATGGGCAGCTATAACATAAACTCCTTGTTCCTGGCATTTCTACTGATTTTTCCCTTCTAGGCTGGAAAAGTAGATGTTTTGAAACTTAAGCAGTAAATCGGTTTCCAATGGCGGGGGTGAGGGGGTGGGTGGGAAGCAAGGATTAGCTTCACTTTAGCTTTATAATGATGTAATCATAACAGGCCTTGGTCAACTTAAATTGTTCATTTATTTATTTAAAAATTATGATTAAAATTGATTTTTAAATCTCTGTATGGAATACTATATGCAAAATAGCCTAAAACTTATTCTGCACTACCATGTATATTTTCCACTTGAGAGGTAAAAAAAAATGCTGTAAAGCAGGAACTTTAAAAACTTATTTTCAGCATTTGTTTTTCAAATCAAGACTTCCAGTGAAATCCAGGAGGTTCAGCAGGTTCAAGTCACTTTTAATGTAAATGGGAATGTGTGTGTGTGAGATGGTGGAGATCTCCATTGCCTTCTCCCTAAGACACACACATGGCTCCCTTGTTTTTTTACGCTACCAGATGATTTGAAAGTGTTTGTTGCAGGTGATGCCTGCATATAGTTTAGTATTTAATATCTGGAATTCTTTTTCTTCTTAGAATAGATATTTATGCTTAAAAATGTAAAGGATAGTCACAAATGGGACTGTATGACTGCTACATTATAGACTGCTCTTACAGTGTTACTGCAACCCTTGATTCTCGCCTCCCCACTGACTTCAACCCAAAGGCACTAAAAGATAACCATTTTGTCTTAAAGTAAGTAGTAATTCAGTTTTCAATTCAGCTAAAACCGTAGTCTCACCTCAATTTTAACAGCTGAAATTCTTACGTCTTCTGTGGGTCATATCTGGTCACTTTTAAAACCTCTTAAATTCAGCTACTATGGAACCAGTGGATATCCCATATAGTATCCCCAGGGTGAACTGAGAAAAGTCAGTCAGAAAATGCCTTTTCTTAACAGCTTCTTTTCAAAATTGTTCAAAGAACATATTACATTGAGCACAATTCATGGAACACTTTACATTTTTCTTATGATAGGTGGCAGAGCTGTTGATTGAGATCTTACATCATGAGTTTCTACTGAAATTCAACAAACTGCATTTCAATTACCCAAGGTCCCTTTGGTCTTACACTGGTGTCACAAAAATAAATTGCTATGAAACTCTGCAATCATATACCACTAAAGGTTTTGCTAGCCCAAGTTGGCAGGCTATCGCAGAAGCACACCTTTTTATAAAGATGAATCAAAGGAATTTTGATAAGCTGCAAAATGTTAGAAAATAATACTAGGGTAATTTTTCATTTCTAAATGCTTTAAAAAGTGAATAATATTATTTTGTTTTTATTTAGCACAATTCTTAGGTACAATTTTTATTCCTTTATTAATTCATGAAATTATTACTTTTTTTTTTTTTAGAGAAGTACACGTTAAGTTTCTCTTTCCTTTGCAGACAAAGAAACTGAAACAGAGAAAGACTTAGTAAATTATTTTTTATTACATCCAAAAAGTAAATGATAAAACTAAAATTCAAACAGAGATACTCTGGGTCCACAGATTTCTGCATGTAACCATATTTTTATACAGCAACACTTTTAAAATTTAAATGAAAGCAATGAATCATGTAAAAACAAGTTGAATTACATTTAAATACATATATGGTAGTTTTTTTTATTAGGCAAAAATAGTAACTCTAAGGTCACATCATAAACTTCTGCAAACATATATGGAGGAAAACATGCTTAGATACAGGCATAAATTATAATGATCAAAGTATGGTAATTAGTACATCTATACCCTTAAATGTGTATTCTTTCTTGGTAATGAGAACATTCAAAAACCTCTCTTCTTACTGTTTTGCAATAAACAGTATATTATTTGCCCTACTCTGCAGTAGAACTCCAGAAGTAATTCCTCCCATATAGTTTTGTGTTTGTCTACTGATTTGATACAATTCTGCTTTCCTTATATACCATATTTTCTTTTTCCACTCATTTGTTTGTGGGCATATCTTAGCTATTGTGTATAGTACTGCAATAAACATGAGAGTAAAGCTATTTTTCAATATCAATTTTGTTTTTAAAGCAATACCCAATAGTACAATTGCTAAATCATATGATAGCTTTAGTTTAAATATTTTGAGCAAACTCCATACTGTATTGTATGACTGTACTAATTTACATTCCCATCAGCTGGGTATATGGGTTCCATTACTACCTCCTTGCCAAAACTACCTATCTTTAGACTTTGGATAGTAGCTATTCTCAGTGTAGTAAGGTGATATCTCATTTTGTTTTTAATTTCCATTCCCTTTATGATTAGTGATTTATTTCATGTATTTGTTGGTCAGGTGTCTTCTTTTGAAAACTGTCTATTCTGGTCTTTAGCTCATTTAAAATTTTTTGTTTTAAAAATGTAGGGTAAAATTCAGGTTTAAGTATACAAATATTCATTATGCAGGTACGCTTGTTGATGAGGTGTGCCTCCCCCTTCCCCAAGCAGATTCCAACTACTGCCAATCCCACCTCCTCACCTCCCACCCCTCACAGTTTCCTGCTACTGTCAATCCTTATCTTATGTCAAAAATGTTGTTTTTTTAATGATTTGTTTGAGTTCTTTATATATTTTGGATATTAATCCTTTGCTAGATGTATACTTTGGAAATTTTTTTAATTTTGTTTTTTAGATTGGCCCTTTTCTTTGTTTATTATTTTCTTTGCTGTGCAAAACATTTTAGTTTAAGGTAATTTTGTCTATATTTGCTTTTGCTTACTAAAATTCACACGGAGTCACAAAAGATCCCAAATAGCCACAGCAATTTTAAGTGAAGAAAAAAAAAAAAAAAACTGGTGGCATCATACTACTTGACATCAAAACACAATACAAAACTATAGAGACCAAAACAACATGACACCAGCATAAAAATAGATACATAGACCAATGGAACATAATAGAAAGGTTGGAAACAGACTCACGTACCCACAGCCAACTGATTTTGATAAAGCTTTAGAATACGAACAATGAGGATGAAACCGTCATCTTCAGTAAAGGATACTGGGGAAACTATATCCACATAGTAGAAACTTATCTTTCACCATATACACAAATTGAGTCAAAATGGATTAAAGATCTAAATATAAAACCCAAAACTACAAAACTACTGTAATAACCCTAAAGGAAAGCTCCCTGACTTTGGTCTAGGCAAGGATTTTGAGAGCAAGCATTTTTTTTCAAAGTAGCAAATGGCGCATGTAGAATGAATAATTCAGTAGCAAGTTATGGTAATGCAGAACTGTTGGGGGTTTCCACTTTCATCCAACATGAACTAAAAATGAAAACAACAACAAAAAACTCCATAAAATATATGATACAACAGTTTTGAAGACACTAGGAAAGACAGAATAATGATCTATGAGAAATGGGAAATAAAATGGTGCATTTCTAGCTTACCATCTTGAGAAAATATCCAGGGTATGGGAAAAAAGAGGGGAATCTAGAAGAAAGCCCTGAAGATTCCTTGAGTTAAAGAGATTCAGCTCATGGGAGAGCTAGGCTGACAACAATACAGATTAATCTCAAAGAAATTATGTGGAGTGAAAAAATGTGTACATGATGTAAAATTCTATTTATATAAAACTGGAAAACGCAAGCGTATTTATATTAATAGCATATTGGTGATCGTGTTGTGAAAAGGATGTTAAGAAAAATTATTCAAGGATACAAGGTAATTTTTGCATATGATGAATTTGCTCGCTATATTAATTCTAGCCATAGTTTCATGAGTATCAAATGTATATTGCATACTAGAAATATGTATGTTTTATGATATTCAATTATACCACAATAAAACTTTTTAAAAAGCTGATTGAGACAGAATGTTCTGGAAAAGTTGTTTGGTTATTGGCCGCTGTGAAATGGTAGAATTCAATAAAATAAAATTAATTAAAAGACTACTTTGTGCTTAATGAATAATGCAAGTACATGGAAAGTATGCTAAATGTTTTTGGATGAGTGTAACTTGATTACTTTTGCTCAATTTTGGATATTTTGGCTCATTAGAGTACAAAAGTAGTTTGGGGTTAAGTGCAGTTATCTACAACGACATCATATTTGTTTGCTTTTTTGTGTGTGTATAATAATTCACAGTGATATAAAATGATGCAAAGTTATTATTTCACATTTTCCATAGATCAAGTGTCCCGATATGGATGTATCGGTTTGCTATTACTGCTGTAAAAAATTGACCTTCCACATGATCCACTAATCTCTCACCTGGGAATATACCTAGAGGGACACAAATTGGTCTACAGAAAAGCCACTTGCACACACATGTTGTCTATAGCTACACTATTCACAATAGCAAAAGCATGGAACCAGTCCTACTATCCATTGAAACTTAACTGGATAAAGAAAATATGGTCATATACATGATGAAGTATTACATAGTCATAAAGAAGAACAATCATGGACTTTGCAGCAATCTGTAGGAGTTGGAGACTATCATTCTTTGCGAACTTTCACAAAAACAAAGAACTGAATACCACGTTTTCATCATAAATGGGACCTGAACATTAATCAATTAAGAGCATATGGGAGGGATCAGCAGTTGATGGACACTGCCAGGGACGGGAGTGGGGGAGTGGCCATGTAACAACACGAAGGGTACTTGGCCCTATATTAGGGGAGGTGAGAACAACTTAGAGACTCAAATGTCACCTGCATCCAGCCTACTTGTGTAGTTAATCCTTACTTGTACTCCACATATCTATAATAAAAAAATCAACTTTAAAAAACAGCACAAACTTAGTTGCTTAAAATAACACGATTTATTTCTCTTACATGTGTTGAACTTAGTCTAAAATCAGTTTCACAAAATAGAATTTAAGACGTCAAGGGTTATCTAAGCTGAATCCATTGGGACACAGTTAGCAGAAAGTTTATTTCCATGCTTTTTTTCAGTTTGCCATAGTCACCTATATTCCTAGGCTTGTCTACTTCCTCCATCTTTAGAATTCCTCACCTCAGTCTTTACTCCTTCACATTTCCTACTACACTTTTGAATTCTTTGCCTCACTTTTAGAAGAAACTTTGTGATTATATCTAGTTCCCCCCGAAATAATCTTCCTTCTTAAAATCCTTAGCACACCTCTGCATACTTTCTTTGCCATTTGAGATAATATTCACAGATTCTGGGATTAGAACGTATTATTTTGGGGGAGGCCATCATTCAGCCTACTGCATTCCTCTGCTCTGGTTCTTAACAGGGTGAAATAATGGTGATGACTCAGGCTGCACTCGTCTTTGAGGCTTAAGGTCATCTTTCAAACTCATCCAGGTTGTGGCAGAATTAAGATTATAAAGTGAAGGTCCCATTTCTTATGGGTTGCCAGCTATGAGAGTCACTACTAGCAGCAGAGGCTATCTTCAGGGCCTAGTCACATGGCTCTCTCACAACATGGCAGTTCACTCTTTCAAATCAGCAAGAGATCACTATAATGGTATGTTACATAACCTTAGTCCTGTATCCCTCAGCATCTCCCCATAGATAAGCAAGCAATGAAAAGTCCATTGTGTATTTTCATTATATGATTTTAAGAAAAAAAAGGAAACAAAAGCTTTTTGAAGGTACTCTTGACATTTAAAAACATTTTGTCCTATTTTAACGGCTCCACCTAGCACTCCTTAGCAAATAAACAATGAACAAAGTAAAAAAGCATGTCTTTATAAAGCAGCAGCAGATTCAAAGCAGACAAATGAATGAACCACATTGATGATGCTTGGTGCTTTTTTCTGCCATTTTCAAATGAAAAGCAAATACAAAAAACTCTAGTCTGTAGGTGTCTAATATAAATCAGATACTGAGTTAAGACATATGTTTCATAAATTCTCCATAGAATTTATGCTTCTTCAAGACATTTTGTTATAAAATGTCTCATACAATTTTCTGATATTTTGAGAAGAACAGAACAAGCTGTAACAAAATAAGCATATCTTAGGGCTTTGTCACTGGTTTAAAAAGGGCATAATGAAGCACAACCTTCGTGTTCCTGTTTGATTTCAGAGAAATTATCAAGAGAAAACTATTCAATGTGATTCCAAACAAATTTGTATAGAAAATGACAAGGAAGTGAAAATAAAGAAAAACAAAAGAAGAGTATGATCTATCTCTCTGGTTTATAAACAAAATTATATATTTATTCATCCATTCTTAATTAATATTGCCTTATAAGGATGTTTGAAAACTAGATAGGGTGAAACTCTCCCATTCATTTCTTTCAGAGCTGTACACATATGTTATATTTTCCTTATGTTATTGCAACAATACCTAAACCTATACTGTGGAACAGAGTGTTCATGTGACATCTTATTAATGTGTTCCACTACTTTTTAATTAGTGTTTTGCATGTATATATTATATACTCAAGTCAAGTATGATCAACTATACAACAGAATTTTTTTTGATTTTTTTGCATCAGCAGTGTTTTTATCTATGCTTTGATATGGATGTGAGTGATATATAGTGTAACTGCAGAATTCCTGACACATAGTAGTTGGTCTGTAACTAGTGACTGCAATTATACAGATCACTTCACTAGTATTTAGTTAAGCTCTCTATATCTAGAATACAGTTAAAAACAGCATAATTGACTTCATTCTATTTACAATTGTTACCTAGAGTTGTACATTTGATGTTAATTTTTAGGACCTAATAAGAATGATTTAATCCGACACAGAACCTGCATTTTACAAAATATTGGTATTCCATAAATAATTGGAGGAAAACTTTTGATATAAACACCCATTTATGGTGACAACAATAGTGTGGCTATTGAAGAAAAAAATTTGTTTTTATATCTTGTATACCAAATGTTTACAAATGCAGACTCTAAACTTTCCTTAAATATATGTATTATTTATATCAATTAATCCTTTTATCTCCCAGTATTTGCATAGTACTAGAAGACAGTACTATACAATATAGTACGAGAATATTCAGTCAATGACATTCAGTTTTATTTTGCTGAATAATCAAATTCTTGAAGAAATATTCTACAATGGTTTATCATGATTTTGTTCGTATATAACTTTTTATACCACTCAAAAAGTATATCAAAAATTACACATGATGCATAGAAATGGGATTGCAAAAGACAGTTAAGAGATCATTTAAAAATAATTAATAGTACATAACTTTGCATTTATTTTTTCTCATTTATTTTGTCTATTTTTTTATTTTAAAAATGCGGGGTACAATTCAGGGTTAGGTACATATGTGGTCATCGTATAGAGAAACAAAAATATGAATACCAAATGTATTCGCTCATAAGAGAACCCTGAACATTTATCATAACACTGTAAGAAAGAGATTGGCAGTAGGAGAAGTTAGCATTTAAAAACAATCAGGTGTTGTAAGCGCCTGAGCTAAAGAGGTGAGAGTGAGAACATGGGACAGATATGGGAGACAGTAATAGAGTAGAATCTACAGAACTTGATGACTGAGTAACTATAGGGTTTGGCTAAAATGAAAACTGATAAGACAACCAAACTTTTTTTCGTTTGGCTCAGGGACGAAATAAACAAGGGAAATAGTTACCATGGTAGGAAATATTTAAAAAGTGTCTATTTCTGAGGGTAAATAGGAATGATTACAAAAATAGAAATAGGAATGATTACAAAAATAGTTTGGATATATATGGATATTTAAATGTTTCTAAACATTCTAAAACAGAATACTAGTTTAATGTTATTAAAAGCTTTAAATGCATAAGAGCACATCACAATTTTTTATTTTTTGCTTAAATTTAGATAGCTGTTTTCAGGTTTGAGGTCCATTATTAGTTGATGTGGAGGATAAATGTGTTTAAGATATCATATCACCCCTCAAATTTTTATTAATTTAACAGGGGAAGTAAAGCTTATTCAAGTATAACTAATACTTTTTTCTAAAAAGTCATTTAAAGCAATATCTTTGTCAGAGTTTTATATGGGCTAGTGGCAAAGTAAAATTACTGTACTGTATAGAAGAATGTCCACTGGATAATTTATGATGTATGTTTAAAAGACTCCCTTTTACCATCTATAAAATATGGATAATACCTTACAGAATTATTTTGAGGACTAATTAGCTAAAATATAGAAAACTATCTAATAGAGTATTTTGTATATGTTAGATTGCCTCCCTCCTACCCTTTAACATGCCCAAATTAAGTGAGACATATAAATATCAAATTTCTGATGGACAATTTTTAAAATGCATCTAAAAGCATCAATTATGAAAATATTCAATTCCTTTGTGACTATCATCAACAAAAAATTATATTTTAAAATTGCCTACTTGACTGACTAAAAAAAATAACCAATAAAGTATCTAGGAGTTGTCTAGATCTTCATAAAATAAATTTAGAGTACTAAAATACCTAATTTGGCAAGATTAATATATAAAATTTAATGGCAAATTGCCATATCACAGCATTGTATTTTAGTAATGTGGCCCAGTCTTTCTTTTTAAATATTTTTAAAAATTTTAAAAACTTTTATTTCTAAATTGACAAGATAAAATTTCATGTGTTTACATAGTGTTCAATATGATGTATTGATGAATGTATATATTGTGTAATGATTATTAAATCTAAATATTATTTTTGCATAATTCTGTAAAAACAGTTTAATACATTCACTATGGTGACAAATACATTTTCTCTGGTATATTCCAATGGAATATTGCATGAATTCTGTCATCTTTGCTTGATTACAGTATTGACACTCCTTTGCTAGAAGAGTATTTAATTTGTTTGTGAATAATTTATCAGAATTGAACTGATTTACTTCTTTCACAAGTTGCTTTGGCAGATCAAAAAAGTGTCCTGGCTTGATCTTTGTTTGACTTGAGCCACTGATAGATATGTTGGAGATACTGAATTAGAGACCATCAGAGCTTGTGAATTTTGTGGCTGGAAAAGTTCCAGGCAGTCTGTGGCACAGATTTCCTTTTTTTCAAGGGTGTTAGTTTTGGAAAACTAGAGAGTTGAGATTGTGGAATATGGGAAGTGAAATACACAGCAAAGAAAATGTATGTCTTTGGGTATTGGAGGAAATACAAGAATTTAAATGGATTCTCTACTACTCTTCCCCTACAGAAACTCTTTGAAATATCTTTCCAAATGCTTCCTGCATATTTGAAATAGAAGACTACCTGAAGTCATAAAAGAAAATTGATAAAATTAGGAAATAGTAGCTATACATGGGATGTTAGTCTCCTACATGCTTGTACATTAATTCTTTTTCTTTTTTTTTTTGAGTTGGAGTCTCACTCTGTCACACAGGCTGTAGTGCAGTGGCATACTCATGGCCACCTCACAGTAGACCTGCTGGTCTCAGGTGATCCTTCTGCCTCAGCCTCCCAAGTAGCCAGAACTACTGGGGTGGGCTACCAAGCCTAGCTAATTTTTTGATTTATTGTGGAGATGAGGTCTCGCCAAGTTGCCCAGACTGTTATTGAATCCGTGGGCTCAGGAATTCCCTTCACCTTGGCCTCCCAAAGTACTGGGATTATAGGCTTGTGCCACCGTGCCGGCAGTAAATTCATTCTTTATTTAGAACTTAGAACTTTGAATGTTGAATACTGCCCAATTAGTCTCCATAAAAATAATAAATTTCTTTTAAAATTATTTCTTTAACATTATTTTATACCATTTTTTCTAGAGGGAAGGAGATGAGTGCAGCCTGTGGATCCAGATGAACTGTGATTCAAATCTCACCCCCATAGCTTACTAATTGTATGAACTGCATCAAGCTCCCCTCCCCTATTTTTCCTCAAAGCAGCTTCCTATTATATGAAAATAAAGATTATACCATACCCTAAGAGGTATGAAAGATAATTTACGTAAAGCATGAATATCAATTTCAGAGGTCCTAATATCTAAAAGTGTTTTCAATTTTCATTTAAGTGTATGGATAGGAGAGAGACAGAGTGACAGAGAGAGACTGAGACAACAACAATAAAAAGAGAATGAACTGTGCAAATAAAGAGACAATGGATACTTTAGAAAACCTGTTTACATGCATTTTATAAAATAAACCCCAAAACACAGGTACACGTGTTCTTGAGAAATGTTTTCTTTCTCAAATTTAATCGAAAACATGAAAGCTAGTGAAAGACAGACAGAAAAGAATCTAAGAAAAAAAGCTAGTTCTAGTATAGTACTACATGTGTTGGCATCAAAATAAAGTGAACGTTTATGCGTAGAAAATTTAACAGAGTAGGTCTGGCAACTTGAAAAGTGTCTCCAGGGTTAATTGGACAACCATATACATTTACCACACTGAAAATGAGCAAAGATGGCCTAGTTTCTTAAATGTGTCTCTAACATCCTCACCATTTCTAAGCTTGTTAGTGACAAACAACAAGGAAAAGGTCGCAGCCTTATGTGGTTTGACTCATCCCTGTTCTGAAATTGCATGTTTACCAATGTTGAGAACAGGATCTCTAGAAAGTAGCTTTTCTGCCAGCATATAGCATTTTTTATGTTTTCAAACCTTTTAAATTTCCCTGCATAGTGTGCAATTGGTTGCATTACTTTAAAAGTCCTACGTTAACACTTCTAGAATTCCTGTTAAGAAATTCTAAATTACCTATAAAGCAAAGAGTAATACTCACATGTTCAAAAAACCAGATCAATATAAAAGAAAACAACACTACTGCAAAACCACATCAAAACAGACAAACAAAACCTCCACTAAAATAATAGTATGGGTCCATTTTTATTGTGCCTGGTATACATCTATATAGCTCAGCTACCAAGGATTCCAATGTAGTTATGCTAAACTTTAAAATCAGGGTGTTTTTCTCCACATTATTCTATATTCTGATTACCTCATATAAAATAAAAATTTTTAATGGCAAAAAGTAGAAGAAAAAGCCAGAAAGAATTGAGATATATCCCAGGATTCCCTTGGGAATTTTATGAAAACTAATTGTCAATAAAGATTATGAAAATAAAATATATATTTTTAATAAAGAGTAATGACTATTTTTGATAGTCACCCAAATTAATGCTGTAGCATTTTCTTATAGAACCAAATTAACAATGTAATTGCTTATTTCTCATTCATTATTTAATTATAACATATTGAACCTCAAAACTTTAAAAATGTTTATGAAAACATAACTTTTTTATTTTTCATGTCGAAAACTTTAATATTAACTTTAAAGTTGAATTCAGGTTGCATTTAGTACAATTTTAATTCTCTAATTTGGAAGACATGGGTCGTGGATCTTGGGTCAATATTATATACAAATATTTAAAATTTGTATAAACTTAAAGGGTTCAAAGACGATTTTGGTTCATGTATATGCTGCATAGTGGTGAAATCTGGGCTTTTAGTAACCCTCACCCAAGTAATGCACATTGTGCCCATTAAGAAATTTATCATCCCTCGCCCCTCTCACCCTACCATTCTTCTGACTCTAATTTATTGTTGAGTTCACCACAGAGAATACAAAATTGGCAAGCCAAGAGGAAAGAAAAGTCATATATGATTTTATAAAGTTTACAGTACAACCAGATAAACAAAAACTGATCATATACTTGAAGAAGGTAATTCGGGGAGTAGGGTCCGATCCTTATAATCTCATTACCTCTTTCACATAACTGAAGTTGCAATCAATAACAAAAGAGATTATGGGCACAGCGTGGGCAAAAGTTTCATTATATAAATGAATGAATGAACGTTACTGTAGGTGAAAGAGACTCAAAGGAGGCTAGTCTAGCTGGATTTGAGAGTAGTATTGGAGGATGCTACAAGAGGAAGCAGAGATTGAAGTCATCACACTGTGTCTATCTAATCTTAATATTAGGAAAAGGAAAAGAAACTAAAAATCAGTGTCTTGTCTGTGTGTTTAAAATGTGAGGTTTATTAGAGAAAGGAAAAACATCAAATGTAGTTCTGAAAGATTATGTAAACAGCAATTCAGAGAAAGGGATGTGATTATAGGGCCCCTGTATTGGTACGGGAAACCAGCTATTAAGTTCTTGGAATTAGACAGACCTGGGCCTTCTGATCAATGCATGATATAAATTTGGAAGAATGGATATTTGTTAACTACTAAAATAATTCTTTATATTACCCTTCTTTACATGGTTTGATCAAATGGAACGCAGAAGTACCTGCCAGAAATAACTCTCTAAATACTGTGGCTAAGTTATATTGCTGTTTTATGCACTATTTATCATTCAAATATGAGAAAACTAAGCTATCAAAAATGTCTGCTTATACTTGCTGGAAAAAATAAATGCAGTATATTGATTCCAAGATAATGAACAGCAATATTCCCTTGGTCTGACACCGAAATATCTATTCTTTATTTTTGTGCAGATTCCTTGAACTTCTAAATTGAACAGCGACATTTCAGTATTTCCAAAAATAAAATATGTGGAAAATATTGATATCATTAAACTAGATATACACTGTTTAATACAGTCATACATAAAAGTAGATACTACTTTTAGAAATCAAATTGAAATCTTAAAGAATTATCAGATTTCATGCAGAAATGTGCAAATGTTATGACAATTTTACACGAGTTAGATTAGACACACAAAACTATTTTCTGGAGTATGGAGTATAAATTTAAATCCTTTTTATTTTTATGCTTTAGTAAAAATAATATCTAATAGTCAATAAAAAGTAACAGATCACAAAATAAAATATACTTTGGTTATTCTAATGTTAACTAAGAGTTGTTATTTCAGTTTTTTATACTAAAGTTTTATATTGATACCAGGAATTATAATTTTGTATAATATTAATATAATGTTATAACTTTATATACACAGTATATATGAGTATATGTATGTATACATGTGTATATTTATATATGTATTATATATTTACACACACGTATACATACCTGTAATAATACATCATTGAAGAAGCTCAGAATACTTGATGCACTTCAAATTTTTCTTTTTCTATGTTATAAAATGACCAGTGAAACACTCCAAGTTAAAAAAAAAAAAGCCTATAACTTAAATTCTCATTTATTCAGTCTTCTTGGGTCATTTAACAAAAACTCCCAACAAGTGACACAATTTGCTCCCATGCTTGTTCTAGACAGAATCATAACTCCCTGTTGCAGTCCTTCAAGATTTATAATCATTCAACACCTGCTATATGGCAATCGAGTGTAACATGTTAGGAGAATAAAGGAAAAATGTTATTCTTAAATTCTAAAAACTTCAGAAAGCAGTAGGTGAAAACTGGAAGGCAAATAGCTGACAAAAATGCAATGTGGTACATAATAAAAAAATGTATGTATAAAATGCTATGAGAACACAAATAAGTGAGTGGCGGATTCTGTAGATTTCTAACAAAAGATGTACTAGGAACTGGACTTTGGAAAGATAAGTATATACTAAGTAGCGATGGCAGAAAAGATATATAAATATATATCTTTACACAATTTTACACGATATAGATATATATATCTATAAACTATATATATAGTTTATTTGTTTCAGAAAAAAGCAAGAATAAGGGGAGGATATCAGGCAACTAAAGATGTTGGTGTGACTGTAACACTTTATTTCAATTGATCAGAGTTGCATTTTTCACAGAATACATTAGCTTTTCTCTTACCTCCAAACCTCTGCTCAATCTTTCATTCTTTACTGGAATACTATTTATTATTCTCTGTAAATATTTATCTCAAGTAAAACCACAATGACTGAATATATGTTTTGGCCTCGTGATTTTTTTGAAGATATCTTCTCTTTTGTTTGAGTTCCAGTCCTGTTTCCATCTATGAATTTTTAAAGCCATAGTCTTCTGGGTTATGTATATCTGTCCTGGTCACATACTGCTGAACTTGTTCTCTGTCTTATCCTAGAATTAGTCAGTAAACAGTTTAATGGGAAAATTTATCTGATAATTTTTGATATTATCTATAATACTTTGCACAAAGAAGTTCAAGATAAATATGTATTACATTGAACTGATCTAAGTCTCTTTTTTAGTAACTAATAAGTTCACAATAGAATTGTGACCCTTAACTGTAAGCCTCAAACCTACCAAATGATATCCCTAAGCTTTTATTTTTATAGATTTAGGGGGTAAAAGTGCAGTTTCATTGCATGGATTATATTATATTGTGCTTTGGTGAAATCGGTGCTCTTAGTGTACCCATCACCCAAATAGTATACATTGTATCTATCACTTAGTTTCTCAACCCTCTTACCCTCCCACCTTTCTGAATTTCCAATGTTTATTATTCCACATATTTACACATTATTTAGTTCCCACTATAAGTGAGAACACACAGTATTTGACTTTCTGTTGGTGAGTTATTTCATTTAAGATAATGGCCACCAGTTTCACCTCTGTAACTGCTAAGATAAGATTTTATTCTATTTTACAGTAGAGGACTATGCCATTATGTATGTGTGTTTGTGTGTGTATGTATGTGCATCAAATTTTACTTATCCAATCATCCATTGATGGACAGTTAGGCTGATTCTATTTCTCAGTTAATTTGAATAGTGTTGTGATAAACATATGAATGCAGGTGACTTTCTTATATAATAATTTTTCATCACATTGTGAGATACCCAGTATCTTTTTTGATGTAAAAATATTCAGCATCACTAATCATCAGAGAAATGTAAATTAAACCAAAATGAGATACTATCTCAAACCTGTCAAAGGGCTATTATTAAAAAGTCAAAAACCAGCAGAAGATATTTTTAAAGATGTTGGCAAGGATGCATTAAAAAAGAAAATGCTTATACACTGTCAGTGGGAATGTAAATTAGTACATTTGTTATAGAAAACAGCATACAGATTTCTCAAGGAACTAAGAGCAGAATGACGTGCTTTTCAAAAAGGAGTCTTTCTCTTTTATGTTGTGCATCTTGTCCACATGGTTACTTTTAATACCCTTACTTGTAACAGTCTGATAAATTCCTAGCACATATATCAAAATAATTTAGACATCATTTTTTCCCTACAAACATCCTAGTATCTTTTAATATTCATCAGATATAATTCTTCAATGTTCATATATAGCTGTGCTAATGACCTACTTTCATCAAGGTGCTTAAAATTTCACATTATGATACTCTGTTTACTTTCTTCCCTCTCAAACCTCTCAGACTGAGGAAATAGACTGAAGAGCTATTCATCTTTCCATTTCTAAATGTTAGTTGTAGCAGTGCTTAAAATTTGACTTGAAAATACATAAATATTTTTTAAAAGTCCTTGAATTATGTATGATTTCAACAAGCAGTTTGAAATTTATTATCAGTATAAGAAACAACAAAATATACTTAGAAATGCAGGAACATCTGGTTTATATATAGGGTACAGAAAATAGTTCTTGCTATGCTTAAATGAAGCCTTAATAAAATGACAATAAGCAGCGAGTTAAATAATATACACATGAATATTTTATTGAATCAGTCAATTAGTAAATAGGGCCAGAAATTCAGGCTGTTATTAAGGCAGAATTCTCTAGAAATTTGTATGATTTACATTGATTCCTCAAATAATAAGCAAAAAGAAGATAACCAAATTATGGGTAGAATATATATATATGTTTACTAAAAGTTGTAATGAGGATAATTATGGGCACAGAGACAGATAGATAATTATTAATACATAGATGACTAATTACAGAACTTGAACTAATAAGATAGGACTAAGAGATCAGACAAGACAGATACAGGAGAGACTGTGAAAGAAAAATTGCCAGGATTTGGCAAGTACCATTTCAATCACTATGCCACTAATCATTCAATATTATATTTGTTCTAGGAGCAGTGCTTCTTGCTATCAAAAATTTTATGTAGACATGAATCCTGCTCTCAACGAGTTTATGTTTAAGTAGAGATATGAAAAAGACTATAAAGAAGAAATTCGAACTGGAACATGATAAGAATATTAATTGATTATATGACTTTGTAAAAGGTGATGAAAATCCTATAAAAATCACTAATTTTAGGATGGTGAGGACAATATGTAGAATAAAAATGGTCCATGGTTTAGCTACAGAATAGGTAATTAACAGATAAATAAAACCAGAAGAGACAACAGAAAGACTAGTCAGGAGAAAGGGAGATTTGACTATTATGCTAAAGAGTTTAGACTGGCCATTAGAGTGGGTGTCTGTTTAGCGTTAACCTGCATCTTTTACCTGCTTTAATTTATTTCATTTAATTGTTTATGTATCATTTTGCAAAACATTTGGGATTATATTTTGGAAATATCCCTTGACACTAGGGCATTTTAACCATCTCTTCCAGGAGTGTGAACCTTGTTGATTGACACAAGGAGAGAAAATGAGAGGAGCGAAACATACCAATTACAATGTCGATCAGATTTCCTTCTCAATTGCAAGCTTCTTGCTTCCTGTCTTTTTGCAAGAGGGGATTGTCTTTTTACTTAGATCTATGAGTTATCACAAATCCTTTAATAAACTCCTTTTATTTCCCTTAAGTTGGCTAGAGTTCATTTTTGTTGCTTAAAACCAAAGTACCTTTATTCAGAAACCAACAGAATTACATTTTATGACATTTTCACATAGGTGTTAGGAGTCAGAATAAAACAATATTGTTTCTCACATGTAGTGTTCACAGATGGAATGAAAAATCAAGTTATGTCTAGTGAAAAAGTTATTGTAGAAGAGATATTATTTCAAAACCTTATTATGTAGAAAATGTCATGTTATCTCTTGAAGGAAATCTTAAATCAATGCACAAAGTAACTGTGACTTGAAAAGGATCCTTGAAAAGAATATGTTTTTCATGCTTTTGTAGTCGATCCATAAAATCAACAATTTATATTGAGAAAACAAGGATTTTATATTTTTTGGAGAGCATGAAGAAGATACTTCCATTTATTTGAAAATGTGTAGCTAGCAAAAAATATATTTGTGTTAAAGTAATTTTCCCAAAAAAGAATAAAAGGTTAAGGGTAAAATAAAAGCAGGAAAGGTTCAGGGTACAAATAATTCAAGCAAATAACTTATTCTCACAATTTCAAATGTCAACTTATTTATATATTATATATGTCATATATATGGTTTATATATTCATCACATTTCTTGTCAACATTAAAAACAACAACTTTGCTTCTAACATAGGAGTTCAAAGTATTTAGAACTGAGTGTCTAGCTCTATACTGATCATTATATAGATTATCTCATTCAATTTTAACAAGACTACCAGATGACAGGTTCTATAATTCTTAGGACTCTTAAGCAAGAACAGAAAAAAATGGTCTACATTTGTTTCAGCAAATAGGAAATGTATTGGCTGATATAAATAAAATTTCTTGGAAAAGAGTTTTCTTAAGGGCAGTTTAATGCAAGAACTTAAAACATATAACCAATATTTATAGTCTCAAGTTCTTACTTTTAATCTTGTCATTTGTGAATTGTTATAGCCTAACTCCTCATGATCACAGCATAGCTATGTAAGCCTCACTGGACATTCGACTCACTCTTGATCCAGAGGAAAGAGAAATTAATGTTTTATTTTTCAATGTAGTAAACTCTTGGGCTTGATTCTCAATGACTAAATTGAGTGGTACTCATTCCTATAACAGTCAAGAAGCCATATATTGATGGATTTGCATTAGTTTTTTTTGAGTTGAGGTCTCACTCTGTCGTCCAGACTGGAGTGCAGTGGCCGCTCCTGGCCACTGCAATCTCGACCTACCGGGCTCCGGCAATCCTTCCGCCTCAGCCTTTCAAGTAGCCGGAATTACAGGCATGCGTTACCACGCCCGACTGATTTTTGGATTTATTGTAGAGATGAGGTCTCACTGCCCAGGCGGGTCTCGAACCCGCGGGCTCAGGCAATCCACTCACCTTAGCCTCCCAAAGGTACGGGATTACAGGCTATGCTTCCTTTTTAAATGCATACCAAGGCAATTATTTTGAAATTCAGATTGTGCAAAAATAGATACAAGATTTTAAGTTCTATTGGTTTACATTCACATATAAAGAGACAATCTTGGTTGACTAAATCATAGATTGTATTTTATAATTTTAGGGTATTTTTCTGAAGCCATTAATAATGACCCATAGAGAGAAAAATAAAAGTTGTCTATGATACAGAAACCTAAGCCCCAGAAAAATAGAAAATAGCAAGCCTCAAACTGTCAATACAAAGGCCTCATTTCAGACTCATTACATTGAATTTCTGGTAAAGTGTGAGCATTCCTATTTTTAAACAATAACCAAATGTTTTTAATGTTCAGTCAATGCTGAAAAACAACACTCTAGAAAAAAAAATCAATGTACAACCAATTATCACATTGTTTAGACAACAGCATTCCTGGGCTATTGAGAAGTTACCAGAAAAATAAGACTGAGGAACCTCTTCTCTTTTTTTTCTCTCTTTATTTTAAAGATGTTGGGTACAATTCAGGGTTAGGTATACAAATGTTCATATTTTAGGCACCCTTGTTGATGAGGTGTACCCCTCCCTCCCCTGGCAGTTTCTGACTACTACCAATCCTTTTCTTATAGTATTATGATAATTGTTCAAGGTCCGCTTATGAATGATAACATATGGTACTCTGTTCTTTGTTTCTGAATAGACCACTGAGTATGATAGACTCTAAATCCATCCAAGTTGCTGCAAAGTCCATATGTTTGCCAACAACAGCCACTGGGGAGCATAGAACCTATTCAGTAAATGGTGCTGGGAAAACTGGTTGATCACATGCAGAAGACCGAGGAAGCTCTTGTAACTAACTCTCTCTAACCTAAACACAGCCAATAATGAATCAAAGAGATCCTGTGTGCTTTGATAAAGGGACAAGTAGGTGCTAAAAAGTTCCAGGGCTGTGTTTAGGATCTAGCGACCTCTGTACTTTGGAGTTTTATATATGAGACTAAGAACACAAATGGCAGCAACAGGTGCCAAAATATCTTTCTGAAAAGTCAACAAGGACAAGTACTCAGTCACCAGTGCAGGCCGAAGAACAGGGGAGCAACTCCACAAGAGAGTCATAATACTATATGCATCTGAGATTCCCTTGACATATCCAAGCACAATTTTGGAAATTACCAGAGGTCATGTACGTTAAGTATTTGAGTACCTACCAGAGAAGAATTTTTATTAATATAGAAAAACTATTACACTTTAAATTGTAAAGAGATGTTTTCTTTTTTAAATGCATACCAAGGCAATTATTTTGAAATTCAGATTGTGCAAAAATAGATACAAGATTTTAAGTTCTATTAGTTTACATTTACATAAGTCCTGCAACCTGCCCTAACTCTTTATCCTGATGGGGGTTAAGAAAGAAAAAAAAAAAAAAAAAGAGCGAGACCTCATTTCTACAATAAATCAAACTTGGTGAGACCTCGTTTCTACAATAAATCAAAAATTAGAGTTGGAGTCTCACTCTATCATCCAGACTGGAGTGCAGTGGTCACTCTTGGCCACTGCAGCCTCGACCTGCTGGGCTCCAGC
>NW_007250521.1:276066-282219 GCF_000164805.1 Carlito syrichta
CCCTGCTCTTTTTTTTTTTTTTTTTCTTTCTTAACCCTCATCAGGATAAAAAGTTAGGGCAGGTGGCAGGACTTAAGAACAAAATGCATAAATTATAGATAATAAAAGACTTTTGTTACTATGAATATTTAGGTGGTAGTATGTTAGTTTTCTGACACACGAAAGATAATTTTAGAGATGATTTTTAAAATTTTTTCTGCATCGTTTACTGTTTTCACCCCATTCAAGCAGTTAGCAATTTTTCTACGTCTAGATCTGTGACTGAAAAGAAAGCATATTTGCTTAGAAAACATCTCTTTCTCAGCTAATATTTCTAGAAGTCTTAACTCATTGTGGGAATGTGACAAAGTACTCTGAATAAAATGTAAGTAGAGAGAAATACCTTTGAGGAGAAACATCGAGAAAGATTATTTACCTAATAAATAGAGAAGGGCCCAAGTTCATGACTGGAAAAAAGAACTTGGATTATGAGCCCAAAAACAAGGGAGACACGGGCTTTCGAGCTCTGCAGCAGCAGAGTGAAGATGGAACAAAATTCCCCAACAAAATCAGTGCATGGTTCTTGCAAAGACAATGAACTATAATAATCTGTGTTTACAATTGTTCACAAAGATTTTTATGCACATACTTGACATGAAACAGCATAAAGCCTTCAGATCTAGTGAAGATAACACAAACAACCAAGATAGGATTTTCTTCCAGTTTGGTGAAATCAGAAGAGTCCAGTCAAAAATTAGGTCTACTTAAAGAAATTATGTTTATATTTGTTGTACACCTAAGTAATACTCACACCTACTATATAAAACATAACTTTGAATTTATAAAATAAATTTATGAACATTCACTAATTAAGATCCTACTGGTAATATACCTGGAGGAACTCAAATCACTCAATGAAAAAGATACCTTGCACAAACATGTTTATTGCAGCATTATTTACAATAGCAAAAGCATGGAGTCATCCGTGCTACCCATCAAAAGAGGACTGGGTTCAAAAAATGTGGTACATATATATGATGGAATATTACACCACCATGAATAAGGACAAAATTATGAACTTCACAGCAACTTGGATGGATTGAGAGGCTATAATATTGAGTGACCTATCACAGAAACAAAGAACCGAGTATTACATGTTCCCAGTCATAAGCAAGCTTTGAACAACTATCATAAAATTATAAGAAAGGGATTGGAAGTAGTGGGAAGCTGCCAGGGGAGGAGGACATACCTCATCAAAAGGGATAAATGCATAATGAGCATTTGTATACCTAACCCTGAATTGTACTCCACATTTTTAAAATAAAAAAAATTTATAAGCAACAATAAGACCTTCAATAATCAATTACTTGAAACATTAAATATGGAAGAAAATGTATTCTCAAGTCAAATTTTATTTTATTTATTAGTTTTTTATTATAAAGATGTGGAGTACAATTCAGGGTTAGATATACAAATGTTGATTATGCAGCTACCTTTGTTGATGAGGTATGCCCTTCCCTCCCCTCTCCCCTGGCAATTTCCCTCAACTGCCAATCCCACCCCCCGCCTGACAGTTTCCCACTACTGCCAATCACTTTCTTATAGTATTTTTTATTATAAAGATGTGGGTACCTTGAACAATTATAATACTATAAGAAAGCATTTGGCAGTAATGGGAAACTGTCAGGGGAGGCAGGTGGGATTGGCAGTTGAAGGAAACTGCTAGGGGAGGGAGAGGCATATCTTGAGCCAAATTTTGAAGATGGGAGAGAAATGAGACACTTGCCTAAAAAGAAAAACCAATATACCTTAGACTTTACAAAGTAAAGCATTGCTATCATAGATTTTGCCAGAAAATAATAATGAATAATAACACACACTTGTTATATCCACATAAACACATATTACTCTTGCAATATCAACATCTGAAATTCAAGTCATTTAAGGAATGCTAAGTCTTCAATAAAAAAAAGGTATTGAGCAAAAGGATGGACTAATTCAAATTAGAATAAGTTTGTGCCTTTTAGAAGAATGGTTGAAATAATCATTTTTCTGGCTAAAATTTAATTGCCTATAAAGTATAATTAGTAGGGACATCGTAAAAAGTTCTATTCCTCAAACTTTGATGTTACTTCATGTCTTACAACAACCTGTGACTTATCTACTAAACAATTCTAAGTTATCCCATATTTTGTTTTTAAGTTTTGAATGACTTAAATCTGACATTTAATTGGCTAATGACACTTGAATTTGATTAGCACTTGTTTCAAAGACATTTATGCAGGGACAAATTTTTAGTTTAATCTTGCTTAGTGCTATCTAAAGATACTGCTGCTGTCAGAGGAAAGTATCATTCATTACTCAGAAAATAAGTGATTTATTGAGTAATTAAAATAAACTAAATCTTCATTAATTTGGTGCTAATTATAAGTGTATGCTAACTTTGTGTGAGTTGTCTACAGTTTTTTCTTTCTTTTTTCTTTTAAAGATGTGGGGTACAATTCAGGGTTAGGTTTACAAATGATCATTATGCAGGTACCCTTGTTGATGAGGTGTGCCCCCCTTCCCTGGCAGCTTCCCATTACTGTCAATCGTGCCTTCTGCCTCCCCTCCACCTCCTCCCCACCTCCCCACCCTCACAGTCTTCCACTACTGCCAATCCTTTTCTTATAGTGTTACAATAATTGTTCAAGATTTGCTTATGAGCAAGGACATGTGATCCTCAGTTACTTGTTTCTGTGATAGATCACTCAGTGTTATAGACTCTAAGACCATCAGAGTTGTTGTGAAGTTCATAATTTTGTCCATCTTTATGGCTGTATAATATTCCATTGTGTATATGTACCACTTTTTTAAATTCAGTCCTCTTTCAATGAGCAACATGGCTAGTTTCATGTTTTTGCAAAAATGACATATATTTTTATTGTTATCATTTGTACTTTAATTATGTTGAATTTCAGTAATTTTTAAATATAACCATAAGGTTGCTTATATTCATTTTCTATTTTTATTTTATTTTATTTTAAAGATGTGCGGTACAATTCAGGATTAGGTATGCAAATGTTCATTATGCAGGTACCCTTGTTAATGAGGTGTTCACCCTCTTCCCCAGGATGATTCCCACTACTGCCAATCCTGCTTCCCAGACCTCTTCCCAGCAGTTTCCTGCTACTGCCGATCCTTGTCTTGTAGTATTATGATAATTCTTCAAGGTCTACTTATGAATGAGAATATATTCTTTGTATCTGTGATACACCATTCAGTATTATAGACTCTAAGTCTATCCAGGATGCTATGAAGTTCATGATTCTTCTAGAAAAAGATACTAAAAATGAATGTTGGCATTTTTACTGAAATTAGATATAATGTCAGAAGAAGGCTTAATGATTTTAAAACTATGAATAAAATAAAGATTTAAAATTAAACACATATACACACACATACTCATTTTTTGTCAGTAAAACATTTCTGAGAACACATCTGTGTACCTGACAATGTTTCTATGTAATAGCAAATTTGTTTCTATATAGCACATAAAAACTCTCACAATAAATTTATTCTTTAAATTTGTTTAATTATTATTAATTAAATTGTGAACAATATAAATGACTATTGATTGCCTTTGCATCTTTCACAATCTGTAACTCTTAGTTGAAGTCAATTATGTTTTATAGCTTAAACGAAATTGAAAAACTAAAACAGTTAAATTGGTAAATGTTGCAAAATATAAAAACATTCTACATATTACAAGTAAATATGTGAAAAAGTTAAACCAATAGGCCAGGAATTTCAGAAGCAAGTAAGACAGTTGTGAGTGTTTTTTTTCTATATTTTACTATGAATACAACAGCCTGAATTCAAACATGTATTAAGGAGTGCACATGAATTTATAGAGATAAGTATCAGTAGACATTATGCAAATTATTGTGCATACCACAATGATGAATTCAGCATTAATGGTTAATTATTAATTGAATGCCAAGAATTAATAGATTTGTATGAACACAGAATACACAGACATTAAAATAATTTTATTGAAATGTTTATATTGTGGTTTGCAGTCTCAATGTTCTTTTTGACATTTTACTTAAAAATTGACACTTTTAACAATATTTCAATAATCTTCTTCAAATAAGCTAAGAATTAGTTTTGCATTCATCGATATCAGAACTTTTAATAAAAACAAGTTTTAGAGATGTTTTATTTTATTTGTTTTCTATAGGAAAGTGTACATGATTAAATTAATTTCATTCTACAACATATTTCATTGTTCTGTTACATGCTATCTTCTAAAAATGAGTTGATCCAATGTTAATGTGCAGTACACAGTCAATATCTAGAATATATTATTTATAAAGTGCTAATTTTTATTCACGTTTAAAGTATCACTTTTTAAAAAAGAAAAAATGTTCTTAATAGAAAGCAGCATGAAGAGAAATCCCATTAATAAGAAGAAAATTCTCTTAAATGCATACTAAAACGTATCCTCTGAGGGAACTTTGTGTTTCTCTTTCACTGTCTTAAAGCATAACATGATATGCTCATAAGTTCAGACAAAATTAACAGCATAACAAATGAAAACTTATCTTTGGTTTGATATAATAAAATTACATCAGATTTATAAAGTTTATTTGCTGTGGTTGTGGTTATGTTTTACTGAAATGAAAGCCAATCCCGTTGTGAAAATTAGTATTATTCAATAAAAATAGGGCCACTACACACCGTGCTGTGAATATTTGTTTCAAAAATATATTTGAGCTAATAATAACTTTACAATAACAATGTTTAATTATTTTAACAATAATTTAATAATATATAAGTATAATGCTTAATTTCAAAACTAATGTATTTAGCTAGGCTCGATGGTTCAGTCTGTAATCCCAGCACTTTGAGAGGCTGACGCGAGTGGATTGCCTGTGCCCGCGGGTTTGAGACCCGCCAGGCAACTTGGCGAGACCGCGTCTCTATATTAAATAAAAAATTAACCGGCCGTGGCCGCGCATGCCTGTAGTTCTGGCTACTTGGAAGGCAGAGGTGGAAGGATCGCTGGAGCCCAGCAGGTTGAGGCTGTGGTGACTGGAGCGTGCCACTGCACTCCAGTCTGGGCAACAGAGTGAGACTCCGACTCAAAAACAAACAAACAAACAAACAAAAATCCAAACAAACAAAAAGAAAACTAATGTATTTAACAATTTTTATAGTTAACAGCATTTATTATATTATGTGTTTTCAGAGTATATGAAACACCTAACCTTTTAACCGTATCTGTTTTCCTTTATAACTAAAGACAAAATTATTTTCTACTAAGATCTCCACATTCATTATTTTCTAATTTTAATTTTATTGTTCAGTTATCACTTTAATGACGATAGAGAAATAACAAACTTGTTCTGTGCCATAACTAAGAAACAGTGAAGAAAAAATATCTTCTGTTCCTTCAATGAATTAAATTGCTGTGCTTCGGCTTTTGAAGTGTTAAGACAGTAGGTCTCAATGACATGATAGTGTTTCCACTGTAAAATAGTCTTAGTGATATTTACAATATTAGACATGTTGCAGCAAAACATCTTTCATTTGTCTATAGCATTGTTTTAGCCCATACAAATGATAACAAGTTTTTAAATTAAACTTTATATATATTATTTGTTAGTTTACGTGTTTAATTATTTGCTTATTATTTATGGAGTCAAGTTTAAAAATAACATTTAAGTTATGTATTTAGGAATACAGGAGATGTCAGACATAATGGGATAGCGATGTTAGGTGTAGGGAGGCAGAAAGAAAAAGAAAGAATTAAAACATGAATATATCTGATTTGCCCCTGATTATTTCAGTTATTGCTTGGCATAAGTCTGCTTCTAATCTTCTTTCTCACAAACTTTTCCCAGATATTACTGATTTGTCTAGAAAAAGTTGGTGCCTACTTGCTCTGAATTTTTTGGTTCTATCGGATGCCACAGTTGTTCTAAGACTATTAAATATCCCAGATGAATCTGTCATGTTTATGACTATAGTTTTGTAGACCGATTGCACTCGTGATGACCACAGGCTTCTTTCTTGGGATTTTTTGGTTCTAAAGGATAGCACAGTAGTTCCTGGATTTTAAATCCGACTCCTTGCTGGAGTTCTTTTTATGAATGCCTCTAAGCTCTTCAGAATAGGTTTGGCAGCAAA
>NW_007250521.1:282239-295289 GCF_000164805.1 Carlito syrichta
TTCCAAAGTAGCCGGAATTACAGGCATGTGCTACCATGCCCGGCTAATTTTTTTTATTTATTGTAGAGATGAGGTCTCGCTGCCCAGGCGGGTCTCGAACCCGCGGGCTCAGGCAATCCACTCACCTCAGCCTCCCAAAGGCGCGGGATTACAGGTTGAGCCACCGAGCCCGGCGATAACAAGTTTTTAAATTAAACTTTATATATATTATTTGTTAGTTTACGTGTTTAATTATTTGCTTATTATTTATGGAGTCAAGTTTAAAAATAACATTTAAGTTATGTATTTAGGAATACAGGAGATGTCAGACATAATGGGATAGCGATGTTAGGTGTAGGGAGGCAGAAAGAAAAAGAAAGAATTAAAACATGAATATATCTGATTTGCCCCTGATTATTTCAGTTATTGCTTGGCATAAGTCTGCTTCTAATCTTCTTTCTCACAAACTTTTCCCAGATATTACTGATTTGTCTAGAAAAAGTTGGTGCCTACTTGCTCTGAATTTTTTGGTTCTATCGGATGCCACAGTTGTTCTAAGACTATTAAATATCCCAGATGAATCTGTCATGTTTATGACTATAGTTTTGTAGACCGATTGCACTCGTGATGACCACAGGCTTCTTTCTTGGGATTTTTTGGTTCTAAAGGATAGCACAGTAGTTCCTGGATTTTAAATCCGACTCCTTGCTGGAGTTCTTTTTATGAATGCCTCTAAGCTCTTCAGAATAGGTTTGGCAGCAAATGCTATGTATAAAATTAGAAATAGAATGATGTAAGACATGATTTTTAGGAGCATTTAAATACATATTTTCAAATGAACTTTCAACAAATTTACATGGTGACAAAAATATTTTGCTGATCTTAAGCACTAGAAATATTTTCAAATTGATTTGGTATTAAATCACCAGTACAGTATTTCTGATATAGAAAAAACTTTCTGGCATCTAAACTTGACCTAAACCTGAAGACCTGTAACATAATTTTTCCACATCTGTAGTCTCAATCATCCACTCTCAATTGTTACTGCACATGCCAAATTGTTTCTTGCTCCTGTGCCTTAGTTACGTTCTTTCCGTCTTTCTTCCATGTCTTCACTGATGCCTATTGAGCACCTACTAAGTGCCTGACCTTGTACTAGTAGTATAGTGATAAATGACATACAACATGCCCTCACAGTGTTTGCCAAGGCAGGATTTGTTTTCCAATGATGAAATCCTGTCATTTTTGACAAGATAGATGAACCTAGAGAACATTATGTTAAAGGAAAATAAACCTGGAGCAGAAAAACAAATGCCACATGAATCTTACCCACATGTGGAATCTAAAATTTTTGGTATCAGGACTGTTGAGAATAGAATGGGGTTATCAGGGTCTCCGAGTAGAAGTGTGGAAGATATTTGTCAAAGGATACACAATGTCAGTTCAATAGAAGAAATAAATTAAAGAGATTTGTTGTATAACACAGTGACTATAATTAACAATATATTGTATTAAAAAATGCTGAGTGTGAATGTAAGTGTTCTCACCATAAAATAATAACTATATGAGGTAATATGCATATTAACTAGACTTAGTTATTCCACAATGTGTGTATATATACATATATACACATATATGTATAAATATTTTAAACATCACGTCGTAATTTGTACATACATACAATTTTATCTTACAATTAAAAATTAAAAAGAACATAACAAGGAAATGAAAACTTATTCTATTTCCATGTAGTAGGGATGACTTCTTTCTTTGACTAATATACTGAGTGAACATCTAATCCAGAATCAGTATTATTACCTAATTTCTATCTTCCTATCCTGGAGAAATTAAGTGCAGCTGGAGAAAGGCTATGGCATTTTTCAAACTACTGCTTTCTGGTTTCCATTACACACATAATCTCTGCTGTACTTTTATCTTTTTTGTTTTATATTTTTGTAACTTCTTATTTATTGGCTTGTCCCACAAGCCTCAATCAATTTATAGTACTTTCTCATTATTAAATAAATAAATAAATAGACAAATAAACCATCCCCATGATTCCACAGCCCTTGTTGAGATTTTTCAATTTTTTGTTACTTTTTCTTTTAAATTTTCTTATTGTTTCTTCCTGTTTTTACGTCCCCATATCCCATTAAACTCTCATTTCACTGCCACAGACTGCTATATCCTCCACGTCACTAGATCTATACATATGGAAGTCAATAATTTCCAAATGCAACAGATAATTTATTTCAATTCAACGATTAAATGTCCCAAATAAAAACATTTGCCATGTTTTTTAATTAATTTATTTTTTACTACAGTTTTGTAGACCTACTGCATCCATGGAGACCACAGCACAACTGCCATTTCCTCTTCTATCTGCTTCTTTTTGAATATTTTTTCCTTTATTTCCTTAGCATTGTCCTCAAATGATTTTATAAATATTTGGTAGTTTAAATGGTTCTCTTGATTTCAACTAATGAAAACAAATCCTATAATTTGTCCTGAAAAAGTACAAAGCACTTTATTGGCAACATGTCCATACTGAACTCTGTTCTTTGAACATCTTCTTTTCTAATTTTTTTATGGTAGTTACTATTACCAAGTCATCCAAGCTCACATCTTAGAAATAACTGCTGAAGTGTTTTTTCTTTTATCTTATAATCCATTGATTGTTAAATTTATACACATTTATGTCTTAAGTACTTTAAAATTGATTTCTTAATCTGTATGTTTACTATAATGTCATTAATTTGTATTTCTTTTATATCATAACCGTGTACACCTATATACATGACTTATCATGATTATCAACTATTTCTCCAGTTGCTGTCAAGGTTCAAATCCCATTGTACAAAACCCACAGTATCCTACAAAAACTCCCTAGTGATTTTCCGTATCTGTCAGATTAACTGACTAGATCCTTTCCATGACACATAAAGCTATCACAGGATGCATGCCAAGAAAGTTATCCCTGCTCGTATGTTGTATTCAAACAGCACATACCGCTTTTATACAACACAATTCATACATTTTGCTTAATCTTCTTAAATTTGTATTTATAATTTACAGTGTATTTCATTATTTCCATAGTTTGTTTTGTCTCCTCTGCCAGGAATGTTTTTCTCACCTTCTTTAATAACATACTTTCTATTTAGTGTTCTCAATTAACATCTGGTTAAGCTTTATAGCCTCAGGAATCATTTCATGCCCTCACCCCCTTCCCAAACACACATAGCTGAATAAACTTAGGTATTCCGCAAGTTTAATTATGTGTCTCTATTTTTATTAATGTCACAGACTTATAGTAATATGATTATATAAGATTTTTCCTTACTATACTCTGAACTCCATTGAAGGCAGAGATTCAATATCATTTATCTTTTCTTTTCTCTTTTTGTACAAATTTGTAGGTGCTTAATACATATAGGCTACTAAATCAAAGCAATATATATATGAAAAATGAATGAAACATATCATTGCATTTAGGGCTGAGTGCTGGGAGTTTAGAACACTTATTGTCCATAGATGTATAAAAAAATGTATTAACTATTTTCCACTTCAGTTTGGTTATCATGTAAAAGTGTATATTAAGTCTTGAAGAAATACCAACATAAATAAAATATTTTCTAAAGGTAAAATATTTTAAAGTAATTTTATTAACTTAATTTTTTTGTTATATATGGACCAAGTGATATAAGAGTGGACATGACTTGAATAACAGGCTTCATTCAGGAGCATAAGCTACTAAACTAGGGTCATCTTATAGGAGAGACATTTGCTTAAACCAATTTGCTTTACGGAATCTGGCCATAAGTTAAAAGACCAGTGACAAATTCATTAGCAAAGTTTGTATTATAATAAGAGTAAGTTAGAGATATGCAAAACAATAAGAACAGAAAGATTTGATTTGATTTTCATAAACGTAGCCTAAGTGTTGGGAATAATTTCACTCCTGACATTTTATTTTCTTTTGCCATTACTAGCATAATCACCACGACTCTTGCTTTTTTACATGCTTTTCCAGTGGTTTCTACCTGCTGCAAGCTACATCAATATTGTGAGTGCTCAAAATGTTTTTTAATTAGGTAAGAGAAAATTCCTCTAATTTTCCAATTTCTCTAGGTTCCCATGATGGATACTGCTTTGAATAATAATGACAAAAATTCTTCAAGTTTAAATAGTTCTTTAAAATCTTATTCCTAGAAAGAGTACTTTCTGAAATGCATCATTTCCTATGTGGATATTTCAGAGCGTTAAGTTATACATACTTTCCACTTCACAGCTGTTCTCCCTTAAGATAACATTATGTCAGTTTTCTTTTAAACAATTATTTATGATGCACACATAGCATTTATAATTTCAAGAAGAATATTTATGAGAGAAAAGAACAACACTGGAAGCTACGTAAGGGTGAAACATGTACCATGTTTTGTTTTATGAAATCTTTCCTATGGTCCTAATATAGACATTATTCTTATTATAATGACTAGAATTTCCAGTACTATGTTGAGCAATGGTGGAATGAACAGATATTATTGTCTTATTCCTAGTCTAAAGAGAAAAGCATTCCATGTTTCACCATAAGAATTGTATCATCTGTAAGTTTTTGGTGATGCTAGTTTTCAAGTTGGAGTAATCCCCATATGTCTAACTTTTAAAGAGCTTCTATCATGAATGTTTATTGGATTTTGTCAAATTCTTCTGTGTCAACTCATATATGGTCATATTATTTCTCCACATTAATTTTTTTTGATATGGTAGATTGCATTGTTTTTTCTTAAATATTGAATCAGCTTTCCAATACCAAGAATAAACCCCACCAGATCATGGGCTATAGTTATTTTTATATATCTTGTATTTGATTTTCTAATAGTTTGATAATGCATATATAGTGACTATTTTGCATCCAAATTCATGAGAGATGTTGTTTGTAGTTTTATTTTGTACTATCTTTATCAGGTTTGGCATTGGAGTAATACTAGCTTAATAAAATGATTTGATAAATGTTCCCTCTTCTAAAATTGTTAATTCTTTTACAAATATTTGTTGTATTATCTAGTGACATTATCTTAAGTTGGTGATTTTTTGGAACTTTTATATTAAAAATTTAATTTCTATAATGATTATAAGGCTATTTAGATTATGATATTCATCTTGGTTGAATTCATCTTTTGAAGAAGTGGTCCTATTTTTGAAATCAATGTTTACCTTGATATGCATAGTGATCACTTATTACATTTAAAAGGGTTGTAAGATCTATATAATATCCTATATATCAGTTTTCATACTGACAAATTTTCTTCTCTTTTTTGTGAGTATTATTAGAGGTTTATTAATTTTATAGATAATTCTGAGGAACCAGGCATTATTCATCAACTTTATCATTTTCTAATTTTCAATTTCGTTGATTTCTGCTCCAAATATTTTCTTTCTGCTCCTTGTTCAGGAATTAATTTGCTCGTCTGTTTTCCTATATTGGTTAATGTAGGAATTTAGATGATGGATTTGAAGTCAGACCTTGTCTTTAATGTGAGCATTTAGTGCTATACATTTTTCTCTCTGTGCTGTTTTAGCTGCATCTCTCACATCTTGTTATGTTTTATATTTATTTTATTCAGTTTTACATTTTAAATAACCTATATGTCATTTAGAAATGTGATGTTTAATTTTCATGTGTTGCCAGGCTCGGTGGCTCAGCCTATAATCCCGCGCTTGGGAGGACGAGGTGAGTGAATTGGCGGAGCCCGCGGGTTTGAGACCTGCCTAAGCAACTTGGCAAGATCTCATCTCTACAATAAATAAAAAATTAGCCGGGCGTGGTAGCACGCGCCTGTACTTCCAGCTACTTGGAAGGCTGAGGCGAAAGGATCGCCGGAGCCCAGCAGGTCGAGGCTGCGGTGGCTGGGAGCGGCCACTGCACTCCAGTCTGGGCGACACAGTGAGACTCCAACTCAAAAATTTTCATGTGTTTAGAGATTTTTCTGTGTTCATTCTCCTATTGATTTCTATTTTCATTTCATTGTTGTAAAGAAGACATGCTGTTTGTTTTTATTTATTTTAAATTTGTTGAGTTTGTTTTTATGGATTAGCCTATAGTCTATTTTGATTAACGTTTTATTGATTGTTGAAAAATGTGTATTATTCTACTGTGATGAAGTGCACTAAAATATCAATAGATCCTTCTAGTTAATTGTGCTGTTCAGATTTTCTATAGCCTTTGTAATTTTCTGTCTTGTAGCTCCTAGTGGTTAAATTCCAAATAGAGTCTATAATTGTTGAGTTGTTTTTTTTTTAAATCCGTTAAATTCTATAAAGTTTGCTTCATGAATTCTAAATCTTTGTTTATTGGTGAGAACACATTTGAGACATTTGGAACATATGTTATCTTGTTAGACTGACCATTCTATCATTATGTAATGCCTTTCTGTCTCTAATAATTTTCTTTGATTTGAAGTCTACTTTATTAGGCTTTATATATTAATAAAGCCGTATGTATTCCTTTTTTTATTCTTAATGTTTTAAATAGTATTTTCTTTTCCATTCTTTTATTTTTAACCTACCTATGTTGTTGAATTTGAAGTGTAATTGTTCACTTAGGTTAGGGGAAGAGAGTCTCAGATCCACAAGCTTCCTGAGATGGGCTCCTTACTGTGGCTGAGTCATTCTTGCTGGTTCTGTCTGTCTGTACTGGAATATCTTGGTGGAGTGAGAAAACACCAGGCTTGAATGGGATGGAGAGGACTTCCCTTGACCACTTATTGTTGCAAGTATTTCTGATCATCCACTTGCCATTAGTATTGGGCTCACCTGATGTCAGAGGATATTCATTTCAACATGGTGAGAAAATTAGCCTCCATGGGCTGTCTTCTTTTAGTAGTTTTGAGGTCATAAAATACCTGGGCAGCCGTCTTCTGTTGGGTGAGTGCATGTAAGACATATTGCTCATATGTTGTTCTCCTATCCCGGAGTTCCAAGTCAGTTATCAGACCTGTTTTTGTTTGAACATGGTAATTACAATGCTTTTGTAGTTATCGTTATTTTTATTTGGAACCTAATCACCAATGTCCGGTATTTTGGAAGGTGATTAGGTAGTGTGATGAAGCTCTCTCGAATGGCATCAGTATTCTTAACAAAAGAGGCCACAAGATTAAATCCCATGTAAGGAACAGGAAGGAAGTGCCCCCTATAACCCAGGAAACATGCCCTCGGTAGATACTGAATCTGCCAGTTATCTTGAACTTGATGTTGGATTTTCTAGCTTACAGAAATGTCAGAAATAAATTTTTGTTGTTTATAAAGTACCTAGTCTGTGGCATTTTGTTATGGCATCCTGAACAGACTAGAAAATTGGTCATAAAATAAGAAAAAATGAGAATCTAGTTTTAATTTTTAAAAATTAACTTTATTTTTAAAACTGATATTTTATTTTACTGAACATGTACCCCAATACAATATTGAATTAAAAAGCTGTTGACCTTAATTTTAAAAAGCCTGCTTCACACATTGTGCAATTAAACATAATATATGTTTGAAGATTTTTATTACCTACTTTTATCGAGTGAATTAATTTCTCTTTTATTTGTAGGTATCAAATAATTTCTTTTTCTTTTTTCTTTTCTTTTCATAATTGTATGTCCAAATTGATCAAATAAATCTTGAGTATCTACTTATAACTTTTTTATTTTTGAAAATGTTATACATTTATTTATATTGAGATGGTAAATTATCCTTTATTTTATGAGGAAACATATTTGGTCATGATGTTTTACTTTTGAGTATACATTGTTGGTATAGTTTTATAATTTAAATTTTTTATGTTTGAAAATAATATTAACCTATAATCTTTCTCAAACTGACTGAGGCAAGCTTTTATGTAATGTTATGTGTCAGCATAATAAAGTATTCTAGAAATGTGTCGATTTTACCATATTTTGAATAGAAAAATTTAGATAAGATAAAAATTACATGTTATTTGAAGGTTTTCAAATTTATGCAATTTACATTTTTTAGTTCAGCTTTGTGTTTTGTTTTACTGTGAATATTTGTGTGTACTTGTATGTATATGTATTAAGTAGTTGTCTCTTTGCAGTGTCTGTTATCAGCCGTCATTTTTTACTTTTGTCTTTGTACCACACTTCCAGTCTTGACCAAACTTCTCAGAGGTTCTTATATGTTTTATTGTTACTCCTTATTTTAAATCTTTTATTGTTTAATATAGTTATGATTATTATTCTCTAATCACATATCAGTAATAAATTGATATGACTTATTAGTCGCAAATGACTTATGAGTGCTTTTAGTACCTTATTTTTTGTTTTTTTATTTATCGCTCAGTCACCTAGGCTACAATACTGTAGTATGATCCTGAATCACTGCAACTTTGACCTTTTTCAATCAGGTGAGCCTCCTGCCTCAGCCTCCCAAGTAGCTGGAACTATAAGCTCATGCCACCAAAACTGACAAATTTCTTTAATTTTTGGGTAGAGACAAATCCTTGCTATGCTGCCAAGGCTGGTCTTGAATTCTGGAGCTTGAGCTATCCTCCTGCCCTGGACTCCCAAAGTGCTGGGATTATAGGCATAAACCACCATACCAACACCTACATTCATATTCTTAGACTCCTTTTACTTTCTTTCAGTATATTCAGTTGTTTTCCTGTATACTTATAGATTTATATGTGTAACATTAATTTTTTTCTTTTTTAACTATTGATTTTTTTTATTTTATAGATGTGGAGTACAATTCAGAGTTAGGTATACAAATATTCATTATGCCAATACCCTTGTTGATGAGGTGTGCCCACCATTCCCCAGGCAGATTCCCACTACTACCAATAGTTTTCAAGCATTCTCTCTAATCTTCAAACATTCTCCTTTGCCAGCATATATTATTTAAGGTTGAAAATTTTATTTAAATACTATTTAATTCATATAGCAAAAATGTTGAATTTAATAATTGTATTATCATTCTGTTATACATATTTTTATTTTAAAGTTATGGCAACATCACTTTGACAAAAAATTTTAAATTTTATTAATAATTTTAATATTATTCAAACATCATGTAAAAATGTTTTTATTGTTTTTTGTATTGTTTTGACATTTTATTTTATTTGTAAGTATATGTCCTATATAATTTATTTAGTAATTTGGCAACTTACTTTGTTTCCTACTATTTATTGAATGTTCCATGTGCATCTTCTTTGCAATGTTGGGAACAGACATAATCAGTCCATTAAACCATCTCATAAATCAAGTTGTGTTGTTGATTATTTTCTAGAGTGTTAAGCTTTGTCCTTTCTGTTTAATCTTATTTACTTAGAAGTATACTGATGGGTTAATCTTTACTCGGTTTTGAGCTTTTGTTGTTACGAACATTAAAGTTAAAAATTGGACTTCTGGCAAGATGACAATGGGGCAACCTGGTCTATGAAACCATCTGCAAAGGAGAACACAGAGGGTCTCTGGTTCTCTCCCTGGGGGCTGCAGATCCCAATGTTGGCAGCCTGCTGTCCACACGGAACACGACCGTCACCACCGCTGGGACATCGCAGCAGTCTGGACAGCCACTGCTGCCGCAGACACAGCAGCCGCCGGCACCACCGCAGCCTCCATGGCGGCCATAGCACACCACAAATGCCTGAGGCAATCCACGACTTCAGTCTTGAAGTCCCTGCAGACAAGATCTGCTGGAATGGCTGCCACCTTTGCTGGCACTGTGATGTCCTGCGGGCGTGGGTCTCCTCTCATGTGTGCTGAGGCAGGCTCCCATCTCCAGCCTCTGCCTGACTCCTGTCCGGTTCCACCCCCTCTGGGGTGAGCAGCTGAGATAGCACCACCTGCTGGCGATTAAAGGTAACAACACCAAACGGGAGAAACAAGCTTGAAAATCAGACACATGTTCAACCTCACTAATCATCAGGAAGATGCAAATCAAAACCACACAGATACTACCTTACTCTAGTCAGAATGACAATTATCAATAACTCAAAAAATAACAGTTGCTGGAGAGGGTGTGGCAAAAAGAGAACACGTCTACACTGTTGGTGGTAGTACAAACTACTACAACCTCTGTGGAAAACAGTGTGGCAATTCCTAAAAGCTCTAAATATTGACCTCCCATATGACCCTGCAATCCTCCTATGGGGATATGCCCTGCGGAACTCAAGTGACTCTATAAAAAAGATACCTGCACACTTATGTTTATCACAGCATTGTTCACAATAGCAAGAACCTGGAAGCAACTATGCTATCCATCAAAAGAGGACTGGATTAAAAAAATGTGGTATATATACATGATGGAATACTAAGCAGTCATAAAAAAAAACCAAAATCATGAATTTTGCAGCAACCTTGCTGGAACTAGAGTCTATAATACTGAGTGACCTCTCACAGAAACAAAGATCTAAGTATCACATGTTCTCACTCATATAGTGGACCTTGAACATCCAATGTAATGCTGTAAGAAAATGACTGACAGTGCTGAGAAACTATGGTGGGGGAGGAGAAGGGAGATGGGATTAATGGTAGTAAATATCTGTCTGGGGATGGGGAGACACATCTTATCAACAAGAATGCCTGAACGAAGCATATTTGTATACCTAACCCTTAACTCTATCCCACAATATCATAATAAAAAATTTTGATTTAAAAAAAAGAAAAGAAAAACAGATACAGGACAGATTTGAGTGGTGAACGGAGGGTGATCTGAACTGTCCTTCACAGCAGGCCAGGGACAACTGACTCCAACTGTGAACTAATGTACCAGCTTGAAAAGACAACTAGAAATCAGAGCTGAAATGACATTGGACTTAAACGAAAAGTCTCAGAGTGTGCTCGATATGTTCTGTTAGTTTAATGACTTAATTCTATTCCTACAGTTTTGTTCTTTTTTAAATCTTTTCCTCTTCCTTTTCTTCTCTTTTCTCCTCTCTGTAAACCATATATTTGTATAGAGGAACAGCACACCAATAAGGTGTTTGGTTAGCTTGTATGTTAGCATCACTGTATGTTTTGTTTTGTTTTTTGTATGGGAGTTGGTTAGTCTGTAGCCATGGTCTATTATTTTTATCTGTTTCAGTTTAGGTCTCTCTCTCCATTAGTTGGTACACTCGTCTGTTTCCCCCCTTACTCCTCTCTCTCTTCATCCCCTCTTCCCCACACTGTCTGCTCCATTCTCTTCCCTCTGCTAACCTCATTTTATTTCAGGGAGTAAACCTACAGCCCCACTGCATGGACAGATTCCAAGGCAGTGGGAAGTGGGTTTCAGATTATTCATACACCTGTTGGTGGATACCAGGACCTGCAGATAGATTTGAATCACAGCTCCCCACTTAAGTAAATCTCAAAACTCCAAAAAGGACCACCCCAACTTACAGTGCA
Organism: Carlito syrichta; assembly: GCF_000164805.1. NCBI lineage: Eukaryota > Metazoa > Chordata > Mammalia > Primates > Tarsiidae > Carlito > Carlito syrichta. The sequence goes on from NW_007250521.1 coordinate 293,606, forward strand.
ACTCCAGAATTGAACAAAGTAAGAGGGCATACATAAAGAATAGGAGATTGAATAAACAGAAGTAAAAGCAATCCCTCTACCCCTTAATAACAGAATTTAAAAAGACGGTGACATAGAGGGAAGGAAAAAGTAGGGAGGGAAAAAAAAACCACACAAAATGAAGAAAAACCAAAAGAAGAATATAGGTCTCACACAGACCCCTGGGAGATCAGACACTGAGAAAACAGATTCTGGAACACAAACAATGAAGAGCCCCCAGAATTACTGGTCACATGAAACAAACCCAGACATGAAGACATTAATAGAGAGAATAAAAAAAATTGAGGAGAAACAAGAGGACAATTGGAAGGAGCTGATGTCAGAAATAACAGCAGTAAAGAACACTGTGATGGAAATAAATAACAAACTAATAAGCATGGAAAGCAGAATTAGCCAAGCAGAAGAAAGAATTTCAGGACTCGAAGACCAAAAAACAGAACTAACCCAAACTGTCAAAAGCATAGAAAAGAAGCTCAAAAAGACAGAACAAAACCTTCAAGAGATGAATGATCACGTCACGAGACCAAACCTAAGAGTAATTGGCCTTCCTGAGGCAGAGAGAGAAACAGAGGTCACACTGGAACAAACATTTCATGAAATCATTCAAGAAAACTTCCTTCATCTCATCAAGGATGAAAAAATTCAAACACAAGAGATTCAGAGAACCCCTCCAAGACAACAAATGAGAAGACCAACTCCCAGACATATAATAATTCTCCTAAACAAAGTAGGTATAAAAGAAAAATCCTAAAGGTTGCAAGAAGTCAGACTACATGCCAGGGAAGACCAATTCGAAAAGCAGCAGATTTATCTACAGAAACCCTGCAGGCTAGGAGAGCTTGGAGCCTGATCTTCAAAGTTCTAAAAGGTAAAGAATTTTAACTGAGAAAAACCTACCCAGCCAAGCTAAGCTTCATCAGTGAGGGAGAATTGAAATCTTTCCCAGATATCCAATCCCTAAGAACATACGCTGCCACAAGACCACCTCTACAAGAAACACTTAAGAAAGTATTAAACACAGAAGAAAAGGAAAAAAGAAAAAACAATGTTCTTCACAAGAATACAGGCAAAAGATTAAAAACACACATGATCCAACTCTAAAACCAAAAGAACGACAACACACAAATAGGAAGAACAGCAATGCTGTAAGAACATTATGATAGGGATCAACTCTCACATTTCAATAATTAGTTTGAATGTGAATGGATTAAATACACCACTGAAAAGACACAGTGGCAAAATGGATAAAATATCACCAGGAAACAATCTATTGCCTTCAAGAGACTCACCTCACTAGAAAGGACACTCACAGACTCAAAGTAAGAGGGTGGGAAACAAATTTTCAGGCAAATGGAACACAAAAGAAAGGAGGAGTCATGAACTTAATCTCAGACAAAATACCTTTTAAGCTATCAAAAATTAAAAAAGATACAGAAGGCCACTACATAATGATAAAAGGTTCAATCCATCAACAAGAAATATCCATCCTAAACATATATGCACGAAACATAGGAGCACCAACTTTCATAAAGCAACTCCTCCTATGTAAATAAAAAAAAGATATTGACTCCAATACCATCATAACTGGGGACTTTAATACCCCACTCACAACCCTAGACAGATCATCAGGACAAGAAATCAGCAA
>NW_007250521.1:295995-296833 GCF_000164805.1 Carlito syrichta
AAAAGCCCTGGTCCAGATGACTTTCCAGCAGAATTCTACAAGACATTTAAGGAGGAGCTGATACCAACCCTACTGAAGGTATTCCAGGCAATTGAGAAAGATGGAACTCTCCCCAAATCATTTTACGAAGCTAACATCATATTGATACCCAGGCCAGGTAAAGACCCAACAAAGAAAACTACAGGCCAATATCTTTAATGAACATAGATGCTAAAATTCTCAATAAGATCCTAGTGAACCAGATTCAGCAACACATCTCAAAAATCATCCATCATGACCAAGTAGGCTTCATCCCTGGGATGCAAGGCTGGTTCAACATTCATAAAACCATAAATGTAATTAAATACATCAACAGATGTCAAAACAAAAACCACATGATTATGTCATTAGATGCAGAAAAAGCTTTTGATAAAATCGAGCACTCCTTCTTGATAAAGACCCTTAAACAGTTAGGCATATGGGGAACATACCTCAAAATAGCAAAAGGCACCTATGAGAAACCCACAGCCAGCACACTCCTAAATGAACAAAATTCGGAACCATTTCCCCAGAAAACTGGAACAAGACAAGGATGCCCACTCTCACCCCTCCTGATCAATATAGTATTGGAAGTACTGGCTAGAGCAATCAAAGAAGAGAAGGCAATCAGGGGTATTCAAATAGAAAAAGAGAAAGTCAAGCTATCTCTCTTTGCAGATGACATGATCGTGTACATTGAAAACTCAAGAGAATCTGTCAAAAACCCCCTTACACTGATAAAGGACTTTGGCAGAGTCTCAGGATATAAAATAAATGTGCAAAAGTTAATCGCATTTCTTTACACCAATAATAAACAACT
>NW_007250521.1:296853-297215 GCF_000164805.1 Carlito syrichta
AGAATCCAGATCACCAATATAAAAGCCCAAATCCAGGACATAGAAGACAAAAAGATAATACAAAAAAATAAATGAAACAAAAAGCGGTTTCTTTGAAAGGATAAATAAGATCGATGGTCCCTTAGCTAGACTGACCAAAAAAAAGAGAGAAAAAGCTCAAATAAACACAATCAGAAACACAAAAGATGAAGTCATCATCTGACCCTGAAGAAATACAAAAGATCATTAGAAACTACTATGTACACTTATATGGAAACAAACTTGAAAAGCTTTCAGAAATGGAGGACTTTATGTCATCACACAACCTGCCTAGGTTAAAACAAGAAGAAATTGAGACCCTAAATAGACCAATAACAATCAAG
>NW_007250521.1:297989-351428 GCF_000164805.1 Carlito syrichta
TTGCTGGAGAGGGTGTGGCAATAAGGGAACACTTCTACAGTGTTGATGGGAGTGCAAACTAGTACAATCTCTGTGGAAAACTGTATGGCGATTCCTAAAAGCTCTAAATATTGACCTCCCACATGACCCCGCAATCCCCCTACTGGGGATATACCCTGAAGAACTCAAATCACTCTATAAAAAAGATACCTGCACTCGTATGTTTATCGCAGCATTGTTCACAATAGCAAGAACCTGGAAGCAACCTTGCTATTCATCAAAAGAGGACTGGATTAAAAAATGTGGTACATATACATGATGGAATACTACACACCCATAAAAAAGGACAAAATCATGAACTTCGCAGCAACCTGGACGGAACTAGAGTCTATAATACTGAGTGATCTCTCACAGAAACAAAGATCTGAGTATCATGTTCTCACTCATGTAGTGGACCTTGAACATCCAATGTAATATTATAAGAAAATGACTGACAGTGGTGGGAAACTATGGGGGAGAGGGGAAGGGAGATAGGATTAATGGTAGTAAATATCTATCTGGGGATGGGGAGACACCTCTTATCAACAAGTGTACCTGAACGAAGCATATTTGTATACTTAACCCTTAACTGTACCCCACAATATCATAAAAAATATTGATTTAAAAAAAAGTTCAGAATCATTCCCTGTTCATAGAGAATTTCCCCTTTATTGTTTAGAAATGTTCATTTTTATCTCTGACAATATACTTTTTGTAAAGCCTATATTACCAGAAAAATAAAATAAATATCTCTGTAACAGAAATAAAGTCAAAAGAAAATCAAAGTTGTGCCCTTTGCAAAGATTTTGGGAGAGGGAGTATCTCTTAATAAGTGAGAGGCTTGGATTTTAATTTGTACAAGAGGATAGGATGTGGAACTTTTGAATTGCCTGACATAGGAATTTGAACTTACTCCTTCCAGAAGTGGCCCTCCTATAATTTTGGTTTCAAAGAAAGAAAAAAGAAAAGAAAAGAAAAAGAAATAAATTTTATCTAAGGAACTATAAACCTAGTACTATACTTCCACAAGATAAGAAGTAAATAGTAACACAAAGAGGAGTATTAAATAAGTTAAGGCAAAGCTACTTTGAGGGGATATTGCCACAGCTGGGATGGAATGAAATTTACACAAGGAGAAAACGTGCTACTAAATATGCACTTTATCCAAAATTATGCAATACAAGAAAAAATTTTCACAATGAGCTAAAATAAAAAGCATGAGAAGAGATTTAGAATTCCCAAAACCAAAAAAAATGATAAGAACGTTCAAAGTGCTTTAAAAATGAGCAAATTTTTAAAATGTCAAATCAAAACAAACATAATAAGGATTTAAATAATATGAAAAAATTTAAAAGGCAGATTAAAAATCGGTGGACAGGTAAAACCACTCTTTAACACAGCATGAAAAGATAATTAGTGAAATTAGTCAATAATTATAAAGAAGCTGAGGAGGATAAAAAATAGAAAACTTGAATAAATTGTTAGAGGAATGAAAACTATAATGAGAGATCTAACAATAAGAATTAGAGAAAGTGAAGAGAGTGATATAAATATATTCCTTTCTAGGATATAATCCGTTTAGATATTCCAGAATTCATAGAATTCTTTCCTATTCAAATTCAAGAACTGCAGTAGCATCTGTTTAATAAACCCACTTGTAGATTTTTGATAGAGAAAAGTCAAATAGAAAAATCATAAAACTTCTGAAAAGTAAAACAAAATACTACTTCAAAAAGAGAAACAACTATTGAATTTCAGTAGTCATCTCAAGTGTTAAAGCAGAAACACACCTGCTAAAAAACTTGAGCAATGAACTCTTAGACCTCATTAATAAGATTGACATAAACTCAAGCAAAACTCTTAAGAAATGGACAAAATATGTGGACAGAAACCTGATGAGAATAATCATGTGAGTGGCAAATAAGCATATAAATAAATGCTGACTACAAAAATGCAAATTAAAATCACTGCTACATATCCACTAGAATGATGAAAATTTGTCATATAGTGTACTCAAAGTTGTGTATAGAATATCATACAGTTTGTTCCAATGCAAAATGGCATAACCATTTTGAAGAACAACGAACTAAAATTGTTATCATATTCTTTTCTAAATAGATAAAGAAAATGCACATTTCTTTTTAGTACTTTCCACATGCCAGTAATTGCAGTGAAAAATTTATCTAAGAGAACTCAAGTATTTATATCTCAACTTTTAAAATATTATTATCATCATCAACTTCAATTAAAATGTAAAATAAAAACTGAAGCTAAAATAACTTGCATAATCCTTCATAGTTGGTAAGTGGTTTGTATACAAAATGAATTTTTATTTCCTCTAAATTGCAGTGTGCTATAGATTGCTATATTTACTCAAATTGTCAGCTGTTTAGATTTTCAGCCTTTAAAGGATCCAATGCAATATATATATATACATAGCAAATCATACATAATGTATTCTTTCTTTAGAAATTTATAATAATAGACTTTCATAAATCATCCAATGCAAAAAACAAGTTTTGGAGGCAGTCAGTAAGTTATGTGTGAAGAATGGGTACTATGACCAAATATAGTTGGGTAAAGCTGAGGTAAACAGCAAAAAAGCTATTTCTTTATTGCAAGATTTTCAAAACCATTATTATCCTAGTTAAGAGTGTACGGTTTTAAAACAAAACATAGTAGTCAGCAATACCTATATCTATATTTTATGGTGAACTCTTTATTCATGGAAACATTTGTGGGACTTAGAATTATTCTAGATCTTTAATATTTCAATCTAAAAAGTAATTATAGTGAAAATAAATTAAATGTGTACTATTAAGGGTTAGAATTTAAAATGTAATTTAAAAATCAACAAAAATGTCTAGTTCTCCAGTATGGTGCATTAAGTTTAGTAATAGTGAGTGTTTAAAAAAATATAACAAAACTGTCCACAAAAAATTAGCACTGCCTTGATACTGAAGCCAGATAAAGACAGCATAAGAAAAGATAACTATAGGGCAACATCCCTAATGAATATACTTTCAAAATATTCAACAAAATACTAGCAAACCGAATACAATAACACATTAAAAGTATTATACATTATGAATAAGTGGGGTTTATACCTGGAGTGCAAGAACAGTTCAACATATTAAAATAAAGTAACATGATATATCACTTTAATACAACAAAATTTTTAAAATTTCATTATCGTTTCAATACATACAAAAAAAGTTTGAAAAAATTTAGCATCCTTTTGTAGTAAAAATGCTAAAAAAAAATAGATATAGATGGAACTTAATTCAACATGATAGAAGTCATATTTAGAAAATTCACTGGTAACATCATACTCAACTGTGAAAAACTAAAAGCTTTTTCTCTAAGATCACAAACAAGGCAAGAATACCCATTTTTATCACATCTATTCAATGCGGTACTGGAATTCCTAGCCAAAGCAATTAGACAAGAACAATATATAAGAGCATCCAAATAAGAAAGAAAGAAATGTCAGGCTCAACCTGTAATCCCGGGCATTGGGAGGCTGAGGTGAGTGGATTGCCTGAGCCTGCAGGTTCGAGACCCTCCTGGGCAACTTGGTGAGACCTCATCTCTACAATAAATTAAAAAAAAAAAAATTAGCCAGGCATGGTAGCACGTGCCTGTAATTCCGGCTACTCAGAAGACTGAGGCGGAAGGATCGTGGAAGCCCAGTGGGTAGAAGCTGCAGTGGCCGGAAGCGGCCACTGTACTCCAGTCTGGGCGACAGAGTGAGACTCCAACACACAAAAAAAAAAAAAAAGAAGAAGTAAGTTGTCTCTGTTTGTAAACAACATTACCTTGTATTTAGAAATTACATAAAATTTAATAAAAGATATTGGAAAAGGAAATCTCATTCAAAAAGCTACAAAAATGACAAAACACTTAGGGATAATTGCATGCTTACTATATTAATATACATAATATTTATAATATAAATTTAATTATGAATAAACAGTGAATTTATTTCACTAAGGAGGTGAAAGACTTCTACATAAAAAAGGCACAAACACAAGAAAAGACTACCATGGTCATGGATTGAAATACTTAATATTGTTTAAATATGCATAGATGGTAAAGAGATATGCAAAGAGATCAATAGATTGAATGCCTTCCCTATCAAAAGTTCAATGACATTAGACATATATAGAAAAACAGCATACAATTTATATGAAACTTCAATATTATAAATAGCCAAATCAATCTTGAGTACAAAGAACAAGGCTGGAAGCATCATATTTTCAGATTGAAAATACATTACTATAAACTATGTTAATCAAAACAGGCTAGTAGTGGCATAAAGACAGACAGACCAATGAAATGGAATAGAGAGGGCAAAAACAAACAAACAAAAAAATCCACTACACATACTCGTATACCATTAACTTAACTTTTACAAGATTACCAAAAATACACAATAGAGAAAAAAACAGCCTTTTCAACAAATGATGTTAGAACAACTGGATATTCACAAGCAAAAGAATGAAATTGAACCTATGAACTTAAACTATAAACAAAAATAAATTAAAAATGAATTAAAGATGCAAACGTAAGGCTTAAAACTTCAAAAAGAAAACGTAGGAGAAGAAATTTGTAACATTAGTCTTGGTAATGATCTTGTAGATGTGACACCAAAACACAGGCAACAAAAACAAAATAAAATAAAAATATGGGACTACATTAACTTTTTAAAGTTTCTGTACAGTCAAGGAAACAATCTACTGAGTAAAAAGGTAACCTGCAAAATGGGAGAAAATATGCGCAAAGCACATCTCTAATAAGGGTTTAATCTCTTAAATATGGACCTTCTACATCTCAATATCAAAAAATACATAAATAAATAAATCTCAAATTACAAAAAAAGAAGTACATACTTGAATAGATTTTTCTCTAGAGAAACTATAGACATGGTCAGGGTCACTCCACATTAATAGTTAAATGCTCAGTGTCACTAATTATCAGAGAAATAAAAATTAAAGCCCAGTGATAAAACAAGTCGCCCATTTCAGGATGGTTTAAAAAAAAAAAAGACAAATGTTGGTAATTATGTGGAGAAATTGGAAGCCTGAAAAGTGATAATGGAAATGAAAATGGTGCAGTTGCCATGATAAAATAGTATGAATGCTCCACAAAATGTTAAAAATGTAACTATCATATAATTCAACACTCCCACTTTTGGGAATTTATCCAAAATAATTAAAATCAGGATCTGGAAGAGCTATTAGGACTCATGCTTATTTCAGCAGTATATACAACAACCAAGATGTGGAAAAAACGTGAAGGCTCATCAACAAATAAATTGATTAAAAAATAGTATGCACACATAATGAAATATTGTTCAGTCTTGAAAAGAAATTATATAATATGTGAAAATACGGATAAGACTTGAGGACACAATGCTATGTGAAATAAGTCAATCACACTAAAACAGAATGATTGCACTTTCATGAGGTATCAAAAATTGTCAAATATATAGAATCAGAGTGTGGAATAGTGAGTAGTGAGTACCAGGGCCTGGGAGGAAGAGTAAGTAGGGAGTTATAATAAATAGGCATAAATTTTCAGTTAAGCAAGTAAATAAGTTCTGGAGATCTGTAGCATAACATTGTAATTGTAGTCACTAATACTGAATACCTTAAATGTTATTATACTCAACTACAAAAAATAAAAATTTTAAAAGAAGCATTAAATGACTAAATTAGGTGCTCCTTCTTGAAACGGAAACTTTTTTTTTTTTGAGTTGGAGTCTCACTCCGTCACCTGGACTGGAGTGCAATGGCCGTTCCCGGCCACCGCAGCCTCCACCCACTGGTCTCTGGTGATCCTTCCACCTCAGCCTTCCGAGTAACCGTAATTACAGGTGCACGCTACCACGCCCGGCTGATTTTTTTATTTATTGTAGAGATGAAGTCTCGCTGCCCAGGCAGGTCTCGAACCCACGTGCTCAGGCAATCCACTCACCTCAGCCTCCCAAAGGCGCGGGATTACAGGCTGAGCCACCAAGCCCGTCTTGAAATGGAAACATTTTATATCAAATTTAACTTATTGTACATACATTTAAAACTTTATCTTAATAAGAAATGTCAGTATTTTTAACATAAACCACATTTTAAATTTACATTTGCTTTACATATTATTTGATTAAAAAATAATTTAAATTACTCAGCAGCATTTACCACGAAGTGAATTTCAATACATTTTAATATTGGTAACCTTATTAATTTCTAAAATACTATTAAACTACAATAAACTATGATATGTTTGTTAGTCTTTTTATAGTATTCTCATTTGCATAAAATTTTTTACAACTGCAAAACAATATTGAAGAAAATTACAAAATAGATACAACACTCCTGTATTAAAAAATAAATTAAGTAAAATTAAAACATAAAAAAATCAAATTACTTGTAGAAAAAGATTAAAATTTGTTTTGAATTATTTAAATAGGCAATGTTTTAAGTGACTTTGGCAAGATTTAATTCCTTTTCTTATAGTGTAAAATTCTGTATTTATAGAAAAGTATTGTAACCATTTTATATTTTCCTTTTAATAATTATAAATAAAAAAATATAAAACATAATTTTCTCAATTTAATTTGCCGGTAATAATTTACATTAATTTTAATATTATGTAAGGAACTATTTTTGGTTATTAGGATGAGTGTTAAACAATATACTTTAATGTCTTTTTTTTTTTTCCTCAACCTGCTGGGCTCTGGCGATCCTTCCACCTCAGCCTTCTGAGTAGCCGGAATTACAGGCATGTGCTACCATGCCCGTCTGATTTTTTGATTGATTATAGAGATGAGGTCTCACTGCCCGGGCGGGTCTCGAACCCGCGGGCTCAGGCAATCCACTCACCTCAGCCTCCCAATGGCGGGGGATTACAGGCTGAGCCACAGAGCCCGGCTTTTAATGTCTTTTTAAATGGATTTGTCATTCTTATACTTTTTGATAACTACTTTGGATTTGGGAAAATCAATAAAATCTAAACAATGCCAGTACAACAAATGATAATTTAAAACTAATTAGAAAGCACAGAACATGGAAGGAAGCATTTTCTTGTCATTTCATTTTACATAATGATGTCTAACATACCATTGTGTGCTCTACTGTTTCCCCCAACAATATTCTGGAAAATAATTTATTTAAATAAATATAAGCTTAAATTATCAGTTTCAGTGAATGTGTATTACGCAACATATATTAGGTATATAATTTATTTAACTTTCATTATGCTGAAAAACACTTGGTTGTTTACAAGGTTTTTGTTAAAATATATCGATGAAACTATTAGGAAATATTCTTCTACGTTTGTATATCTCAGATTAAATCTTAGAAGTTAGGTGGCGCCGGGCTCGGTGGCTCAGCCTGTAATCCCCCGCCTTTTGGAGGCTGAGGTGAGTGGATTGCCTGAGCCCGCGGGTTCAAGACCTGCCTGGGCAGTGAGACCTCATCTCTACAATAAATCGAAAAATCAGCCGGGCGTGGTAGCGCGCACCTGTAATTCCGGCTACTCTGAAGGCTGAGGCGGAAGGATCGCCGGAGCCCAGCAGGTCGAGGTTACGGTGGCCGGGAGCGGCCACTGCACTCCAGTCTGGGCGACAGAGTGAGACTCCAACTCAAAAAAAATAAAAAAAAAGTTAGGTGACTATTTCAAAGAAATCTGACTTAAACTTAGCCATCATTTATACAGGGAAACTTCCTCTAACTCACTCTCTCAAAGATTATTTTCACTACTATGTGTTCCATTTGTGCCTATTCTTATTCATATTTCTGTACTACTTTATTATTTTCTAATTGTTTGCTCATGAGTCTGACTCTTCATAGATTTCCAGGGCAGACACAGTTCAATTTTGTATGTTGAATAACTTACTTTGTAATAAGTATGTGTTGACTGGAATGATCTTACTAACAAAATAAAGTAATAATTTGGATCCATACATATTAAGATTAGTATAAATACCCTTGTTCTATACAATGGTTTGCAGATATCCTAAGATTCCAAAGATCCTCTGGGATAATATACCATAGATGAAGATGCCTCACACTGGAAAGATTTTAGCTCTTACATGAAATAGACATGAACGATTAGTTATGTAAATAGTTAATATTATTAATCATTAATCATATAAGTAATGTAGCTATTACTTATATGACTATGATAATGCAGCTATTGCTTATATGACTATGAGCTATTGAGTCTCTTATACTATATTCATATATTCAATCTTCAATTGCCTTTCTTGAAATCCTTGCATTTGGGTCAAGCTTGGGAAAATAGAGTATTGAGACAAACTTTCTCACTGACTGTGAAACCTAAGAAGATATGTTTTTAAGTATTTGTTTAATAATTAAAAATAAAACTCAGTGCAACCTCTTCGGGTGCTCTCCCACTGTGGAAGCTTTTCTGTCCTCTCAATAATTATTGCTTTCAAAAAAATAAATAAAATAAATTAGACTTCTAGAATATGGACTCAATATTCCAGAATAAAGTTGGCAATATTTTGGGTCTTGACATTTTAGTCTATTTTCAATTCCATAATTACTTATTGAAAACCATGAATGTCATATACTGGAGAAGTTACAAAAAGGTACCTATAAAACACCCTACCCTAAAATAGTTTTAAATGTAATAAGGCGGACAGGTGCGGTGGCTCAGCCTGTAATCCCAGCACAATGGGAGACCGAGGCGAGAGGATTGCCTGAGCCAGTGGGTTCGAGACTAGCCTGGGCAAATTGGTGAGACCTCGTCTCTACAATAAATCACATAAACTAGCCGAGCGTGGTGACGTGTCTGTATGTAGTTCCTGCCACTTGTAAGGCTGAGGTGGAAAGATCGTCTAAGCCCAGCAAGTCGAGGCTACCGTGGCCGTGAGAATTTCACTACACTGCAGCCTGGGCAACAAGAGTGAGACTCCAACTCCCCTCCCCCCCCAAAAATGTAATAAGGCAATGTAATACATTTTATTCATTCAACAAATAAAAATATTCATTAATCACTTATTAGGCTTTTTGTTAAACATACTACCAAAATAATCAGAACTTATAGTTCAATGAGAATACAGACATAATCAGAAAAACCACTCATAATTACAAGTTGTTAAAAGAGTATGATGAGAAAAAAGAATAATAAACATTTTGGGTTTAATTTAAAATGAACATCAGGAGAGATTTCTCTGAGGAAGATAAGAATAAGATGAATAGATTAGCATAATACAAAGTTAAATTCTTTTAACATAAAAGAGGTACAAAAAAGTGTGATATTATTTTAAGGAATAAAAAATGTTTGTGTAAAGTTGAACGGAACTGTCATATTTGACAAGAATCTTGAAGTATGCATATAACTTCGGTAACATGAAAGTAACAGCATTCTCTAAAAGAAAGGGTTTTCAAAAAAAAAAAACTTTATTGGGAAAATGTGGGATATATTTAAAAGACATCATGCTGTTGCAATGTCATTCATGTAAAAGAGTAATGAGATGTTGGGCATGTCCAGACCAGATTGCTAAGAAATTGGTACATCATGATGCAGATTTTGAAATATATTTTAGGGAAACAGTGTCAAAATAACTGAATAAAAGAAACAATATTGGCACCAGAGGAAGAGAAAATAATTTTGTGATCCAGAAAATCCAAGATGACTTATTGAAGAGGTATCAGTTGAGTTGCACTTTGAACCATGGTAGAATCATTGTAGAAATTTTTAAGAAAAATAGCCATTCTGTAGGTGCATCCAACACGATGAGAAAATAGGTAAAAGATAAAAAGGAGCAGGTGGTTAAGAGAGTAAATCATATGGTTAGAAAGAAACAGAGAATTTATGAAAATGAAACCGAAGTTAAGTAGTTGTGTTTAAACTTGAAAAACATTATAGCATGCCAAGAAGATAGGATTGATGTTTCGAAGTAAAAAGAAAAAAATGTTTTGAAACAAACTTCAGAAAAAATTATTCTAATTACATTTAGGATAGATCAGAATCAGAATGACTAGCGGGAAATTATCCCAGTATTTGGAATGATAGTTCGAGGTACAGACTTTATTTAATGAGAACCTGCGTTCAAATTGTATCAGAGAAAACATATATGATAAATGTTCAGTGACAGATGGTACAGGTAGATTTGTTCTTGACTGAATAATAATCAGTAAAAAAAGGGATGAAAATGACATCTTTAACTACGATAATTGTCAATCCAGTGAATTTTTGTATCTGATAACTAAAATGGAGTAATGAGAAAGAGAAATAAACACACAGAGAGAAAACATCAGCCTGCTTTGATTCTTTTACTAGCATAATATATAATTAGAGAAATCCCTGCATGACCCCTGCTCTGATAAAGCTAAGCATACAACTGAAGATTCACTTACCATTGATGTTAATGTGAATCATAACATATAACAGTAACACAATTATTGTTCACATTTTTTGGATCTCTGCTTTGTGACATCTGTGGCTTGAGTACAGTGACCTTTTAATTTATTTTCCATATTGAGATACTTTTGAGAGTGAAATGTGGTAGTATGAATTACTGCAGAGGCATGATAAGAAAAGTCTGGGACTGTTCTAGAAAATTGAGGTGTATGGTTATTGTAGGTATTTGGTAATTAATATTTGTTTTATTAAAACATATTATTAAGTGTTTTAGATATGTTAAGAAAGTGGTTAAAAAGCAAAAGTCCTGAACTGAATGAGTCTCCATCACTTATAAGCAATACTTACCCTTTCGGTTCTCAATTTCCTTATTTGTGAAATTAAAACACTTATAATATTAACACCAAAGATTATATGAAAGCTAAATAAGTTAATAGCTTAGCACTATTAGAAGAGTTCATATCACATCGAAAATGCTCAAGAATTATTAGTTTTATTATACCACACATTAATAGGCATTTTTATGCCAGAAATAAATGTTTCAAATAACTGAAAAAATTAAAGAAAATTGCAGTAATAATTCTTAATTCCAATAAAAATGTAGCATGTGTCTGTACATATATATGCCAATTCATGTGTGTGTGTTTGTGTTTGTGTGTGTGTGTGTGTGTGTGTGTGTGTGTGTGTGTGTGTGTGAAACCCTACTAGATGTGGAAATCCTTGTTGAGAGGACTTTATTACTGTTGTTAAACAGTTAAAAGAAGAAAAATTTGCTGTCTTCATAATGAGTATATTGTACTGGGGAGCCAATGGAAAAAATAAAATAAAATAAAGCATTTTAATATCAGAGAATTATAAGTAATATGAAAAAATACAGTAGACCAAAAAGGAGATAATGGCAATAGGGTAGTCAGTGAGTGATTCTCTCAGGAGGAAATTTTTAACCAGTAATCTAAATGAAAAGAAAGTGCAGTTTAAGGAAAAATTTGAGATAAAGAATTCTAGACACAGAGAACACTAAGTACAAAGGTTTAGAGAGTAAAAACAAACAAAAAATAGAGGTACATAAATTGCATAATTAGTAAGAGCAACAAAGAAAGCCTGTATGACTAGAGCACTTTGGAGGAAAGAAAAAAAGAAGTTGAAAGTGGAGCTAGAGATGATTCCAGAATATTTGACTTTATGGACCTTGTTAAGGACTTGTAACTTTTGATGACGTTTATAAAAAGTACTAGAAAAATTTTGAGTAGAGTTGAACCATGATTTGATTGATAGTTTTAAAATATGAGTTTGGAGAATTTCAGTTTAAATAAAGAGGAATGGAGTGGGCATTTCTCTCTCTCTCTCTTTTTTTTTTCTTAGAAATTGCCCAAATGCAGCATTAGAGGCAAGAAATCAGGAACTAAATCTTCAGTTTTAGTGAAACTATGTGAGAGCTAAAACTCTAATAGCAAAATTATAGAAAGACTTCCCAAATATGGTGAAGATGAAAGAACAGTGTATGCTCAAGGAAGACTGACCACACCCCACCAATGTCCCTCTCCCTTCCACAATACAGCCTCGTTTGTATGTCAGAAAAAAGGAAGGAAGGAAGGAGAGAGAGAAGGAGAGAGAGAAAGAAGGAAAGAGAGAGAGAGAGAGAGAGAGAGAGAGAAAGAAAAAGAAAGAAAGAAAGAAAGAGAAAGAAAGAAAGAAAAAGAAAGAAAGAAAGAAAGAAAAAGAAAAAGGGTGTATGAAGCAGAAAGAAAACCACAAGTCTACAGATTTCATATTGCCAGGAAGGATCTTCTCAAATATGAGAATGTGTTCCTATGTGTTAGAACCTAAATATTTTATTTTCAAAAGTAGGTTTGGGGGAATGTATTAGGAATAGAAGATTCTTTGGAGACAACATGATTATAAGAAGCAAAAGTGGTATTTGCAAATAAAAAATTACATTGCAAAGGTGTATTTACAAAGAGCAAATTCTGTGACTATGTGAACAGAAGAAATTTTGCCATATAAATCTTATAGCTACGATCAATCCCTTTAACTGATAAGGAAAGACTAAATGCACTTATACTTAAAATCTCGGATCCTCTCTCCACTCCTTCTCCACTTCCCCTCTTTCTCATCCTCCTTCTCCTCCTCCTCTTCTTTGTTATATTTTCCTTCTTCTCTTCCTTTCCTCCCTCCTTCTCTTCCTATTTCTTCTTCAATAGAGACTTTTTCTATCTTCCAGGGTGGAGTGCAATGACTTGATCACGGCTCACTGCAGCATCAAACTCCTGGGCTTAGGTGATCCTGTCACCTCAGCCTCCTGAGTAGCTGGGACTACAGGCACACTCCACCACATCCAACATTTTATTTTAATTAATTGATTAATTCATTTTATAGAGACAGATGGATCACTCTGTCACCCAGGTCAATCACAATGTACTCCTGACTCAAGCAATCCTCTTGATTTGGTCTCCCAAAGAACTGGGATTACTGGCATGAACCACCAGGTGTCTCATAAGTAAATTATAGGTTAGGGCACCACCCTGGACACTCATTTACATGACTTACTTGCAAACTGATGAATAGGGTGTTAAAGTTTTTATAAAAATAAGTAAAAACCAGCAAAAATGCAGCCTATAAATATGCTTTAAAAGGAGAAAGGACAACATAGAAAGAGAACAAGAAAAAAAGTTATGATAAAAGTTGAGGTACCACCTAACCCCAGTAAGAATGGCATTCTTTGCCATTAATACAGCAAACAACAACAGATGCTGGATGCAGAGAAAAAGAAACACTTCTACACTGCTGGTAGAAATACAAACTAGTGTTAACCTCTTTGGAAAACAGTGTGGCAATTTCTGCAAGAACTAGAAATTAACCTTCCATATAACCCAGCAATTCCCCTATTGGGAATATACCCGGAAGAACTCAAATCATTCTACAAAAAGATACTTGCACATGCATGTTTAGTACAGAACTATTCACAACAGTGGAAACACGGAACCAGTCTTGCTGCCCATTGAAAATGGACTGGATAAAAAGATGTGGTACATATACATAATGGAATATCATGCCGTCATAAAGAAGGACAAACCTATGGACATTGCAGCTGCTTGGATGGATTTGGAGTCTCAGTGATTATACTCAGTGATCTGTCACAGAAACAAAAAACTAAACACCACATGTTTTCACTCATAAGTGGCCCTTGAGAAATTGTCATAATATAATAAGAAAGGGATTGGCAGTAGTGGGAAACTGCCGGGGGATGGGAGACACATCTCATCGACAAGTGTGCTTCCATAATGAACATTTGTATACCTAACCCTGAATTGTACACAACATCTTTAAAATCAAAATTTTAAAAAAAGTAAAAAATGATGGGTAAATCACCTTATAAAATTGCTGTGTCATAGTAGGAAACCAAGCGTTTGTTATGAAGTGCTATAATAATTGACAGGTTATTACGCTTGTAGAGCATAAGCACAAATCAGAATTTTACTATCCCAAGAAAGAAATGGTTAGACAATGGGAGGAGGTGTCACATTATATATTGAGGCTCAGGGAAATGGTAGAATAAACTTATAAAAGTATCAGAAAGATATTCAGGTTAGAAAGTAAGCAAAAATTAATTAATAAAATATACATTTTCCCCCCTTTTTTTTTAGTTGAAGTCTCATTCTTTTGCCTAGTCTGGAGTGCAGTGACATGCTCATGACCACCCCAGCGTTGACCTACTGGACTCAGGTGATCCTTCCACCTCAGCCCTCCAAGTAGCCTGAACTACAGGCACACATTACAGTGTCCGGCTTATTTTTGTGTGTGTGTGATTTATTGTAGAGACGAGGCCTTGCCAAGTTGTCCAGGCTGGTCTCGGACTCCTGGGCCCGGGCAATCCTCTTGCCTCAGTCTCCCAAAATGCTGGGATTACAGGCTTGAGACACTGCACCTGGTCTAATAAAATATTTTAAAGGAAGATAAAAAGGACTATGAAAAAAATGATGAACACAGATAGATGAATACAAAATGGTCAAACTTAGAAAAAATAATCTATCTTTTTTAAAAAGGCTAGTAAAGAATATGGAGAAAGCAATAAACGTGAAAGACAGCTAAGGAGAGCCAACATTTGTATAAGTGTATTCTAAGAAAAATAGAAATAACAGAACAAAACTAAGATACATAATGTATAAATATGTATATATTAAGCATATACAGTAGTACTCTACTATTTAATGTTTCGAGTTACTGTCAGTCATACACAATCTGAAAGTACTAAAGGAAGAACTCCAGAAACAAACAATTCATCAGTTTTAAATTTTGTTTTGAGTAGTATGATGCAATTTCTAACCATCTGGCTTTCTCCTGTCTGAGACACGAATTTTACCTTTGTTCAATGTAATGTATCCACATGTACTTTGCCATGGGTCACTTAGCGACCTTCTCAGATCATCTCAGCAGTGGTAAGATCTTATTAGATTGACTGTGGCATATCACTGTGCTTGTGTTCATCATCCTTATTTGACTTAATAATGGCCCAAAGTTCAAGAGTAGTGATGCTGACAATTTGGATACAACAAAGGGAAGATATAAAATGATTCGTAGACTTTAAGTGCAAAGGTCAAATTTATTCACTCATAGGGGGAAAAAATGTATGCTAAGATTGCTAAGACCTTTGGTAAGAACAAATCTATGAAATTGTGAAGAAAGAAAAAGTAATGTGTGCTACTTTTGCTATCACACCTTAAATTGTAAAAGTTACAATCACAGTGCATGATAAGTGCTTAGTTAAGAGAGAAAAGGAATAAATAGGGGTAGGGTTTAATATCTACAGTTTTAGGCATCTACTGGGAGTCTTGAAATTTTTCCCCTCTGTATAAATTGGAACACCTATAATCCAAAAGAAGGTTGTAATCTGTATCTTGAAAAGAGAGAGGACATATCTCAGAAAAAAAATGAACCCACACTATCAACACTGAAGTGTATCTCAGTAAATTTACCAGATGTCAAACATAAAATCCTATATAAAACATGCTTCAGGTAGCCAGAATAACAATAGAAATCTTTTACACTACAATTAAGAGGGGGAATAAAAAAGCTAATTTTGGAATTTTTCTGGGGAACATTTATTGCTAGGATAAAATGAAAAAATAATTTCAGTGTGCTCAGGGGAAGGAACTATGATTGAAGAACTTTATATTGAGCCAAATACTCTTTCAACAATAAAAGCAATAAAATGTTTTAATATGCAAGGAATATTTCTATGCACTGTTTCTAAGTAGAAAAGATAAACATGAGCCAACCAGAAGACTACTAGAAAAACTTTTTGGGATAGTGGTACTGATGGCTGCACTTTATGCATTTATCTGTAATAAGATTAAAGTTAATATAAGGTTTTAAGTGAATAAATAGAATATGTATATCTTATGTCATAATGCAGAAATGATATAAACACTAGAGTTGAAGGAAAAAGAATAAAGAAAGCAGAAACTATGCTGAAATCTCACTTTTCTAATAATAGCTAGCATCAAACAAGATGGAACTCATGAACATTTCTCGAATCAGTAAGTGTAAATCTTAGTTGGCTAAGATAAATTTTTAAATGAGAAACATGTTCAAATTTTATTGCAATACTATCCTAAATCCTAAATCGTTGTTGTATATGAAATAAACCTGAATCAAAGTATTTCAGACTATTTTTTAAATGCACAACTGTATAAGCAATCCAAACATAAAGAAGCAGAGTTCACTATATTGATAATGAACAAATGTTTTAACTAAGACAAATAGGTTCTTTATAACATTAACAGACACAAATAACACTGCAGATACAATAGTTATATTTATGTATGATATAAGAGCCTCAATATGCATAAAAGCATTTGTAAAACATAAAAAAAATAAATAATTGAATGATATTTAATTTTGCCTTTCTGGGCTCTTGTCAGAATATTTACAGAAATAAAGTATGTAGTTCTAGTAAATGATGACGCTAGGTTTAAACTCATCATAATTAGCTCTAGACACTAAACTCTTTACCAGGATACTGTATAATGATATACTACAGTATTCCTTGACTGATACAGGTGAAAATATATTTATATATTTGGAAGTGAGGTAAAAAATATCTCTTCTGGTTAAAACCAGAAACAAGTAAAAATAAGGGTTTTTGTAGGTTTAAGAAGAAAAATAATTATTGAAATAATTTTCTTGAAGAAAGACTGCAGTATGAGGTAGAGTTAGTGTGATTTGCACAAATGCTAAGAGCCTACACTGGGTCATTTGGAAGGATGTAGGGTTACCAGATGTTTCCTGGAATGCAAGCATAGAAAGTGAGTGCATCCAGGATATGGAAAGCTATTCATACTATCACTGCATTCACCTCCTAGCTCTATGACTATGGGTTGTCTCATTTCCTCTTCCCTGAGCCTTCCTCCACTCACCTACCTTGCTCTGTGCCATTTGCATAAAAACCACTAGTTGCTGCCCACTTTCTGCATTGCTTGACTTCCCATCAAAGGCACCCAATTAAATCTGATCAGAGATTTTTTGAAAGAGAATAAAAATTACGTAGCTTAAGACTTAAAGTCACAGTTATTCCACGCTAATTTGGTGGAACAGGAGCCATAATTAGACGATAAAAATGGACTCCAATTGAGTCTACTGCACTTGTAGGTATTGGCTCCATTATATGAACATGGAAATTTAAATTATTTGCTCAAATTCACTGAAAAAAATCCAAAGTTTTATTGCTATGTCCATACTTTCAATGATGTCATCATAACCATTTTGTTTAAATATTTTCTACAAAACAAAAGCTAAGAAGCATGTTCTTTTATCCCAAATAGTTTATTAAATTTTTTATCCATAAATGTGTAGGATACATAATTTTAAAAATCCCACAGAAATAATGGTTTTTCAAGGCATGGGCATGAATGGGAATAGGAGAGTTCTTGTAGGAAAGTGTTCATGGTTCTCCATAGGCTGAAATATTACAGCACTTCTAGAAGGCTTCTGGAAATTAATCTGAGTTAGGCTGAAATAGAATGGGAATGGGGGATGTTCTGTCAAACCTCCTCAAGTAAAATGTTATCTTTGTGGTTGATAATTTTAATCGAGACATATTTTTCTAAAATGTTAAGAATTTTTTTTTGTCCAAGAAGAATGATCATAAAGCTAAATAAAGAAGTGCTCTAGTTATCTCTGCTTCTAATCGCCCATATTTCTAACACAACCAAAAGAACGTGGTACTTAATTTTTTCAAATGCAGCTCATATTCTAATAGACACACAACAAAAGTGAATCATAGTTTATAAAATTAAAATAAATACAGTTCAATATAAACAAGTGAGAAAAAAAGACATTTGATTCTATTTATTGCAAAACTGTTTCAATATGATATGATCCCTCCCTAAAATAATTTTAGAACCACATTAAGACTGAGCCATGTTGGCAGCAGAAAGAGAGTAGGTTGGTTTTATAGCTTCCACGAGAATAATGATAGGAGACAGAGTATTTAATTAGAATTCAAAGTCTCTTTGTTTCTGGTACAACAATGTACATGGTCCAAAACATTATAAAATGGAAAAAATGTTAGTACTTTTTAAAGAAACAAAGTTGATCGTTTTTGCCTGTATATGCTGGTGAATAACTTTTAACTTAATAGTGTTTTTTGTACAGAAAATTTCTGCTGTATATCAACCATTAAACTACGAAATCAGAATCAAAGGAAAAAAGTTATGACTAAAGTTGCAGACTGAAATGGATTTTAAGATGTGACAGTGAATGAAACTACTCAAATTGAGTAAATACAGAGCAAAAATAGAAACAAGAAGACAGACAATAAAATTTAGATAAATGTATATGTAAGAGATTTTAAAAAGGAAAATATCTTGGAAAATGTGCATTCCTTATACTTAAACAAATAGAAAGAGAAATCATATTGCAGTAAATCATATGTTTTATATTATGATACACTGTGTGTGGCAAAACAAAATCTACTTAAAAGTCAGGCAAGTTTTGCTTTAAATACTAATGGACAATTTCAGAATCAAATGTGTATAAAGGCAGCATTCTATGCCCCTTGACCACAAGTAAATAAATAAACAGAAAGATAATTATGAAATAAACCTCAAAAATATGACAGGCTGTGTTGGAAATTAGTAAACTTAAGAAATGATAGAAACCCCATCAGTAAGTAGACAGGCAAGCCAGGCTCGGTGGCTCAGCCTGTAATCCCAGCGCTTTGGGAGGTTGAGGTGAGTGGATTGCCTGAGCCCGAGGATTCAAGACCTGCCTGGGCAACTTGGTGAGACATCATCTCTACAATAAATCAAAACATTAGTCGGGTGTGGTAGCACGTGCCGGTAGTTCCAGCTACTTGGAAGGCTGAGGCGGAAGGATTGCCGGAGCCCAGCAGGTCGAGGCTGTGGTGGCCGGGAGCAGCCACTGCACTCCAGTCGGGGTGACAGAGTGAGACTCCAACTCAAAAACAAAAATAGTGGACAGGCAATGTTATAAGTAGCCTTAATAGTCTAACATAATTTGAAAATAAGTATCTAAATTTTTTTCATTAAAGATCTCTGAAGATCAAAATTTAGAAGACTATACTCTCATATCATAGTCTACATGGTAGTAGAAAAAATTAAATGTAAATAATTTCTAGAAATAGAGAAAATGTATTTTAAGTGGAAAACCTGTTGCAAGTAAAAAATGTAATGAAGCTATTTATTTGTAGATTTTATATTTCTATAATAGTTTATTCCAATCAGAAAACACCATGTTGTTGTTTTTTTTAACAAGAGAATAATTTCTTCTTTTTCTATCTTAAACAGGAATCCAACGAGCAAAATAACATATATTTTAGCTAGCTTGTATAATTATCACTTACATTTTTATTTTGAGATATGTTAAACAAGTGATATTTTATATTTAAAATAAGAATATCAGGCTAGACTATACCATGATGCATTGCTGCAATATATCTATAACAAACTTCCTTTGATTCACTTGTTTTGCTTTATTCTTGGCTTTTAAAAGAAGGAGTCTTGTAAATTAATTTGAACATTAATTCATTTCCACACATACATCCATGCCGTGAACAGAGAGATGTTAGGAAAATAAATACCGTCTTCACTCTTTGAGAGTGAACAATTATAAAATGTAACCTCAGAAACAATCCATATGTACATGCACTTGTTAATGTGTAAAGAAGATTTGGTATGTACAAAAAAGGGATGCTGTTTGGCAATGAAATGATTCTACAGCATGATACATTTTAAAAACATTTTGCTAGTGAGAAGTTAGACACCGAAGACCACATATTGAATAATTCTATTTAAATGAAATGTCCAGAAAAGGCAACTGTATACAGATAGAAAGCAGTT
Source organism: Carlito syrichta (assembly GCF_000164805.1). NCBI lineage: Eukaryota > Metazoa > Chordata > Mammalia > Primates > Tarsiidae > Carlito > Carlito syrichta. Next base: position 317,756 of record NW_007250521.1, read on the forward strand.
TAGTGGTTGTCTTGGGTTCACTATCTTGGGTAAGAAATGAGAGTGACTGTAAGTAGTACATGGTTTCTTCCTGGGGTGATGGAAATATTCTAAACCTGGATTGTGATGACAGTTGCAGTCACTATAGATTTCTTAAAGGTTATTCAACTATACACTTAACACTGATGAATTTTATAGTATGTAAATTATGCTTCAAAGAACTATATAAAGAGATGCATTACAAACACATTTATACTTTTCACAGGTAAATATAACATGATAACTATTGCCTATTGCCCCTTCCAAAAGTAACTTCATGGTAAAACACAATTCTCAATTCTCAGTTTATTTTGATTGGAAGAAGTATCAGATGTGATGTACAGTAGTAAATTTTAAATAATATTAGAAATTGTTTTGAGGTGACTGATTATGTCCACCTGTCATTGAAAAGAATTAACGGTTACAAATACCAGCTAGTTACTACCTGCAAGATATTTATCAATGATAATAACTTAATATATGCCTTTAATTACATAGACTCTACATCATCTAAACCTTAAAAACAACTCCTAAATAACCACTATGGTTTGACAGCCCATAAGCACCCTTATAATTTTAAAATATTTGAAAGACTGAGTTACAAATCCAAAGTTAAATATAATGCAATAGTTAAAACTTTCTATAAAATGTAATATCCAATATATGCCCATTTAAGCTTTAAAATTCCATACAATCACAGGAGCATTATATTTTTCTTTGCTTTTCTCATCTTATTTCAGCAAAAACATATCAAGTGCATTTATAACTTTGAAGTGACTTCAGTGACTTATAGCAAAAATACTAAGGGCTACAACAATTGTTTTGACATTAATAATGTTTTGGAGGCACAAGTGTTTTGTTCTTTTGTTTGTTTTATAATTGTTGCTGCTTATCCTGAAGAAAGAAAATTGATCATTTTCTTTTCTGACTTGTCTCTTACATTACAGAGCTTGAATAGACCTCGAGATAACATTCCAACAGGAACTTCACAGTAACATCAGTATTTTTAATTGTTTATGGTACCCAAAGACAGCAGTACTAGATAAAACTAAGGAGAATTACAAGGCATGTTTATATACATACCAATGATTCTTTTTCTATAACTATATAATAAAACATTCATTGATGAATGTACTTCAGAAGTAGTCTTCAATAAATAAAAATGGTTTTTATTGAATTTTGGTTTATTACTGAATGTATAGGATAAAATTCTAGTGTATGAATAAAATGTATACACACGTGTCTATGCCCATATTTATGCTGAATTGCTTATCAATGACTGGACCTCTCTGTCCATGTGAGAGAGGAGATACAGAAAAGCTAGGCAAACAGACAGGATGCCCTCCCCCCCATAACAAAGTAGTGAACTTCCAGTCAGTCCTCTTGGACTGAGACACTGGCATTAGTTAACAATCTTTTTACAAGCTCCACAAGATAGGGCAAGGGAACATTGCTGGGATTGGAAAACAAACCAATCAGCTCACTGCTAAGTGCTGACCAATCAACTCACTATTAGGCCCCTACTCTAGCTGATTGGTTCTCGATACTGACTAATCTGCCCAACTAGTGCCAAACAATCAGCTCACAGCTAGTGCTAGCCAAGCAGCTGGGTCTTAGGGCTATATAAGTACCAGGTTTCAGCTCCAAGTCAGCAATCTCCTAGGGTCCTCTTCCTTTCTGGAGCTTATCTGTCCTCTCAATAAATCCAGTTTTTCACCTTCTGGTCCACCAGGTCCTCATGCCTCCTGGGCATGAGATAAGAAGCCAGACCTGAAGAGGTGCAGAAGATCATTGGAGCAGAAGAGCCATGCTGAACTGGGAGAGCTGCTGGCAGAAGATGAGACTCTGAAGTTGAGACACTTCTGGGGCCTGCTTGCCAACCTACTGGCTCAACAGTACTCCTGAGACTTACCAGACTCTTAGAACCAACACTGGTGGAGTTTGGCTTGCCAGCCCATTAGAGCTGACATGCTGATGTCAGGCTTGCCGACCCATCGAGCTGACACTCTCAGATCCAGGCTGACCAGATAAAAATCCGTATGATATGTTTGAGCTTGCACCCATTATTGCCGTCCCTCCTCACTTCACCCATCTTTTAGTGCCTCTATCTGCCCATATGGCTTGCCTGCCTGCCTATTCATTCCAGCTATTTTTCAGTTTGCTCCCATCTAATGGTCTGAACACTTATGTCCCATTGTCACTTCCTATCTGTTGGTCTGTCTCTACATGTGTTTTTCTGTTACTCTGTCCCTGTTTGCATATCTGTAAAGCTGTACATATTGGTCTGTAAGTATGCACCTATCCTTTTATGTGTTTGTCTATTCATAACTTTTTCTATGTGTACATATGTACAAATTAAAGATTGTTTTCCTTTAGTGTAGATTTAGTATATACTATCTTTTAAAATCAACATTTTTCTCTTTAGAAAAAAGTGTAGCAATATATGTGTCTTTCTGCAAATTGTGTGTGCATCTCTCGAGTCTGCCAATCATGTATCCCCTATTTACATAATTATAGGATGCAGAGTCCACAAAGGTTCTTGAAGAGTCAGCTTCTTTTAAGATGTGGTGACTTGGCAGGTCCTAGACCAGGGCCTGTTGCATTTTAGACATTCTACAATGTGAGATGGCTCCTAATGAGAATAGATCTGTGACAGATGGACCCTGTTAGCTATACCTCATACCTTTTTTTGCTGAGTTACCCTAATCTCCTCAAATTCTGGGATCATTATCCTGAAGAGAAGTTATGAATGTTTTACTTTCGATCTTTGCCTTGTCATAAATATGTACACTGTCAAACTTTCATGTCTATAGCACCTCTACTCTATGGCTTACATGGGTATTTACAAAAAACCTGATGATAACTAGAAGGTATTGCAACATAAAAACAAAACTTGAAACAAATGCCAAATATGACTAATCTGAGGGGCAATTTAAAATATATAATAACTTAAATCTTCAAAACATTATTTTCTGGTCATTTTCTGCTATTCAACTAACCCCATTCAGGACCCATGAAGATTACACTTACTTCAGTCTTTTGCAATACTCTTCTTTATTTCTTCATAAATTCACCTATTCTCATAAAGATTTCCATTTTACTAAAGTATTCCCAATCTTGATCCCACAAAGATAATCATAAAGAGGAAAGAAAAGTTCAGGTAGAACATTTTCTAAAGCTTGAATGATTCTGTGAGGAATCATGCGATGAAGAGAGGGAGTCAGAGAGAACTGCAAGGTACCCACAGTGGACCACACTTCAGGATCTATTAGTGACATGAGAAGATGCTTCTTCATAGTCTTCCTATTCACTAAATGTTGCTTTTCAAACCTTCCGTGGATGATCCTTGGAAAAAACACATACATGTGCACATGACATCTTCACACACACATATACGTGCATATTCACATGTAAATATAAAACAATTTAGAGTTAGTAAATCTAAGTTCATAGTAAGTGCCCATAATTTCAAAGTAATGTAATGTCCATAGTTCTCCACCTGTCCAAATAAAAATAACTACAAATATTTTACTCTGCTATGTCCAGGATACTATTAGAGTCTAAAATAACAGGTCCCATTTAAAAAATTGTGTAAACAATAAGGATTTATTAAGGTTCTACATATGTATATGCATATATTTTAATTGCAAAAGAAATTATAATTAAAACCTAGAACTATTGAGGTTGGTTATTTACATTGTTCTACTTTGGCAGGAGATTGACAACCTTTCACTTTGTGATGATTATATTTCATGGATGAGATATGGGCATCTGACAATATCACAAAGATTCTATTGTACAATGAAGTGACAGAAGAATAATTTATGAAGTAGGTCAACCGTACTATAACAAATGGGGGTGCTGGCCTACTTTTCTTTTCAAAGATGTCCTACCAAATTCAAATTTGGCTATAAAATATAACTCAGATCTACAAAAAATACTGAAGGCATATCAGATGCATCAATGAACTTAAAAAGGATAACCTAGGAATTCGCACGACATCATATGCTTCTTAGAAATCAAGTAGAATTACCACCTGGAAAAGATTTTGTTCAAGCAAGTCTTCAACAAAACCATTTGAGTTTGCTCCCTGTTGATTTTATTAAAATGACTAGAAACTTAATAAAGTATTTAAAACTGTTTGTCAGTTTGGTTTATTTATTATTTTTCCATTTGTCATGGATTTTTAAATTAAGCATTAACTTATTTACTTGCAAAATCAAATGTAATTTTTTGTATGTTTAAAAGTTATAGCATTTGATTCTATAGATTTTCTATGCTAAACCTGACTTCTTTATTCAAATCTATTCACTATCATATTTTGAAAAAGAAAAAAAGTTCTACAAACATAAATCACATCCACTATAAGAAATGACAAACAGAGTTTACAAAACCAACTAGAATAACATCATACTTGCTATATGTACATAAAATATGGGATTAAAATAAGTACCATATTATTTCCTCTCTCACTTATATTGCTACATGGTATATATTTTTTCATATTTTTATAGCTGTTTTAGAGTAAGCATAAGACCCTGTCATGGTTTGACAGCCATTATATTATAGTGGTTAAATGCTAGACTTGGGGACAAAGGTTCTGGACCCAAACCTTGGCTACCCACCTAAGCTTCTTTTGCTATGTAACCATGGGCAGTTGCTTTATCTCTCTGTGCCTTAATTTTTACATAAGTAAAATGATTATAATAGTAATTGGTATAATGCACTTGAGAAAATACATGTTAAGTACTTCAAATTGTCTTTATTCTAAACAACATACTCAATAAAAATAAACTGCTATGATCATTATAGATATATTTTTTCTGTATGTTATTTTAACATTGAAACTGTCCATTAACAGTGAAATTAAAATACTCTAGTAGATATTGACATCAAATTGAAGTAGTCAGAGACTCTCTGGTAGAAGACATGGGTCTAGCTTTATTTTTCTTTATTTTTCAAAATATTATTGTGGAGATAAGGTCTCACCAAATTGTCTAGGCTGGTTTTGAACTTCTGGGCTCAGAAAGGCTTTTCATTTCTGCCTCCCAAAGTGCTGGAATTACATGTCTAGCTATATTTTTCAAGCTAAACATAAGTGTTTTTATCTGAAAATTAGACTATTTTGTGCCACAAAATGGAAATTTTGGACTCTTGGTTGGTCAATAGTCCAAAATTCTGGTAGGCTTTGAAAGATTTTTAATGCTTTAGACCAAGGAAAAGAAAATTGTGCCTGTGGGCCAAATATGGCCAAGGAATACTTTCTACATTTTTAAGAATAAAGAGAAGAAAAAGGAAGAGAAAAAGAATAATATGCAACAGGGATCTTTGGAGCCCACAAAGCCTAAAATGTTTACTGTATTATTTTGCTAGAGTTGCTATAGCAAAGTAATGCAGATTGGTGGCTTCAGTAACAGAAATTTATTTTCTCATAAAGTATCAGCAGGGTTGTATTCTTCTGAGGCCTCTCTCCTTGGCTTATAGATGTCCATCTACTTCCTGAATCTTCACATGAACTTCCCTCTGTATATATCAGTATCCAAATTCCCTCTTCATACAAGGACACCAGTCACATTGGATTAGACCCTACCCTAATAACCTAATTTAAATCTAATTGTCTCTTTAATTATCTTCCCTCCAAACATAGTTACATTCTGAGGTACTAGGGTTAGGGCTTCAATATATAAATTTTATCAGGACACAACTCAATCCATGGTATTTACTTTCTGACTTTTTACTAAATGTAGTTACCAGTCTCTGTTCAAATTAAAACATACTTATGTGAGAAGGATACAACTGACAACAGAACCAGTGTTTTCTTTGTGCCTCCTTTACTAATTATTTGGTATAATACACAAATTGAAAGATTCGCTCTACTTAGCGATTTACTGTTCCATTAAGTATTTGTTTGGCTTATTTCACTTGGCACAATGTCCTCCAGGTTCATCCTTGTTGTCACAAATGGCATAATTTCCTTCTTTAAAAAGGCTGACTAGTATTCCATTTTGTATATATCCCATTTTCTTTATCCATTCATCCTCTGATGAATATCAAGTTTGCTTCCAAATATATTTTTTAAAAAGTGCTGAGGGAAAACAACTTGAATGATTGAAGTCAAGCTGTTTAAGTTTGGGTCAAAAAGGTGGGATTTAATAGACAAAAATATAAACCTGAAGTCAACCAGAGACAGCAGAAAATAGGTGAGAACAAATATGAGACCCCAAAAGAAGTCTGAACATCAAACTAAAAATCAGTAAACTCGACATCAGTGGTGGGCCTGGAGCTGGCAATGTCATGATAGAAACAACCATAGCCATTATAATTTTCTTAATATTTATATGAACAAGGCCTTTTAATGTATTTTAATGGATTTTTTGTTTGATACACACCTCCAAATGACTATGATTAGTATCTCTTCCCCATCATGCTTCTGCATATCAAGAAACTGAGTTGAAATTATAACATAGGTTCTAATCTACTTAATCATAGGGTCAAAATACACAAAAGCAATAAAAGAACTTCAGAACCTTTTGAAAAATGAAATCAGATGCCTAAAGTGCTTCCTTATTGGTGAGTAGGAAGGTATTTGTAGGTTTAAAACAGGATGGGCAACTGACAACAATGACTGAAAAAAACCAAAACAAAAGTTCATCAGCAGGTACTTGCTTTTGTGTCTACATTTTTATCTAACTAGAAAATACTCTAACCTTTCCTGTAATGCGCTTTCGAGACACTTGATGGTTTCCTTTTATAAACAGGATTTTTGTACATTGTTTCCATATTTCAGTACAAAAAGTATAAGACAGACATGTGTCTTACTGAATTTATCTCCCCATATATGTCAGAATATTAAACAAGTTTTCTGTATATTCTTCATTTTATATAAGATACATCTCAGAAATTCAGGTACAGAATTTTTCAATAGCCTTAAGATCCAATGGAAACAGTTTCTAGCTTGGATACTATTTTTGTACATAGTTAAATTCACACATAAGGTCAACATCTGGCTGAATTTAACATTCATATTTGACAGTTTCACTCCCATTAAAAAATGTTTAACATTTTTTCAAAGCAGAAGCTATCCTTTATTTTAGTAAAATTTTTCATATATTTGCTTTGTTCCTTGAAGAGTGGATTTGTATGCTTGAACTACTCTGTGCAGTTGGAATTTTTGCCCATCTCACTAGACAAGCCACTGTAGCAAAATAAAATGCAAATGAAAAGGGCAAAGGGCACAGTATAACGAGCTAGAAGATGTATTGTCTTGTCTTCTATTTCCATATCCTTTGGGAGAATGTAAAAGTGGGGAATGAGAAATAGTTCTCTGTGCTTTCTCTGGTTGATAATTTAGCTATCTGATAGACTTTGAATATGCCAACTGATTTATCAAACTAATTGCTTTTCAATTCTATCTATACATGGGTGATGCTTAAGTACATCTACAGGTATTTTAGTTGCAAACAAGAACAACATTCTTAGCATACCATTTTTATTACAGAAATCGTTAAGTAAATAAATTTGTGATAATGGCACACATTGTCCCCCGACAAACACATAACTGAAGAAATATGTGTCAAAGTAGTTTCAATTAAAAGATACTTATGTGAAACTCCATGTAAAAATACATTCAAAAATAGCTATCATTTATTGAGCATATGCTATGTACAAATTGCATGTGTGTTATTTAATGCATGTATAATGTCTATGACCCACAAGAATCTAAAAGGTAGCTATCATTATTGTCAATATACAGATGATGGGACAGAAGCATGTAGAGCTCAATTAACTTAGACAAACTTGTTTAACAGATTTAAACCTAGTTTGTCTTACCTCTAATCCATTTTCTGTCTACTATGATGCTTTGATATGTGGAATACAGTTGAGGGAGAATTTAAAAACAACTGACTGATCAATCGAGAATCTCTATTAAAGATGAATGGAAGTCATTGACTTAATATAGGACATTTCATGCCTTCCATGCACATAACTTGCAACAAAAGAGTCAGGCTTATTTTCTTCTCTCTGTGTGCACCAATTAGAGGTTCTGAAATATTAATAAACTGACTGATTTAGGAGAGAATAGCATTCCATATTTTTTCCTACATGTTGTTTGGAAGCCACAAACATCATGGGCACTCAATAAATGTTATTTAACAGCAACTAATAAAATGAAATTATGGTAATATATTTTTCAATAAACTCACCATAAGATGAAGTAAAATAAGTTTCAGTAATAAACTTGAAAGCAGAACAAATTTCAATGACAGGGTAAGTGAATGAACCTTATGGGAAGACAAGAGACACTAGCATAATTGTGGCAAAAAAAAAAAAAAAAGGTTGATAGGATGTTAGTGCTATAAAAATTTTATTGCAATTTGACAACTGAAGCTGATCTTTTTGATTTTCATATTTGTTCTAGTCATCTAACATTCAAAAGGTAAATTAAAGGATGTGTTGTTTAGCTGCTGTTGTATCTTTCCCAAGCCCAAACATGAAGCTACTGTTTCATTATCCACTGGTGTCACCACTGGTATTATTTTGAAAAGACATCAAATCTGTTTCTTGAATTGATTTCTCTCTCCTTTTTACCTATTTGTGGGGTTTTTTGTTGTTGTTGTTGTTTGTTTGTTTTGTTTTTGCACATAGGCTGAGATTTTCAGAAAAACCTGCTGTAATTAGAAAGTGGGGATTTTAAATAACTGTATTCTTAGAAATGCATAAATTACTGAATTGTAAAACTAGGACTTTCTGGAGTGTATGCAGTTTCAGAGAGTACACACATGTAGATTTAAATTACAGCTGTAAATTATTGGGGAAGAAACCAGCCTAGGAGCAATCTAACTACTTTTTAAAATTTTTCTTTACTTTTTTTTTTTGAGTGAGTAGAGGGAAAAGGCTCTGCAAAACAGAAAAAACTTGCCAAATAGAGGTTCCCTGAGGGAAACTTTCATTTAAGCCCTTGCTCCTCAATTCCTGTAAAGTTCATAAAAAAAAGAAGCAGTTAAAAGTACTCTTTGAGGACTCTACACTCTTTCCTCTTTTCCATTTTTTCCCTTTCACAATCCCTCTGAGAATAAGAGAAAAAGCACTTAAAGTTACTATTTGGGTGACTCAATCCTTCTCTTTCTCTTTTTTTCTCCTAATAGTCTCTTGAATGCTCCAAAGAAATTAGAACACACTTAACAAGCGCTCTTGCAAAGCTCAACCACCATTTCCCGAGCCTGTGATTAACCCACGGATGGGTACACAAACTCTGCATTTCAGTCCAAGTACACCATGCTCCAGGGCAAGTATCCCTGTTACTCTATCTATCCTAACAGTCATTTGTAACACCAACCACATGGTAGGTTTCACTGACCCTATGCATACAATAATAAAACATTTCATAAGTGCATCACATACCTAATTTTTAAAAATATATCTTCAGTTTTCATGAGCTCACTTTGGTTACTATGCAGTTCCTATTCTATACCCACATTCACACTCTGACACAAAACACCATTCTCTCACATACACACCACTCCTATAACTTTAGGAAGCAGATACAGAAGTCACTTTTTCCTGTCCTAACATATCATAAATATCATAAATATTATAAGATACATTTCAGTTCAGAATAAGGTTTTCTTCTTTTTTATTGGTTCAGTTGATAATTCAGAAGGTTGTCAACCTTTAATATTTTGCTTTGCTAAACATTTCTTGTACTACTAAATAATGTATTAAGGTTTTTACTCATAGAACAAAGTTGAAAAATACAGTTGTATAGTATATTTAACAAAACCGTGACAATTTTAATAAAATTATTTCAAACTCAAAAATAAAGGTCTGCAAGGCAAACAAAGTGTGACTATATAATATTTTCAAGACTCCTACTGAAGTTTCTTTAAATTAAATACTTTTATCTTTCAAAGATTTACATACCATAAACATCAGTGACACCAAAATTAATAATAGTATTTGAGACAAAGTTTACACTTGAAAAAATATAAAGAAAATGCCATGATCATTTTAAAGACATTCAAAAATATATATGGTTAAGTTAGTTTTCAAAGTATGTATTTTCCTTCATTATGTGTTGCAGCTACAAAAGGAAATCCTCAAGAGAATTAATATGAACTTATGATAATGCAGCCTGCAGCACGGTTTTGTTTTGATTTGCCTGTTTTTGCTGACAATGCAATTCAAACTATATTCTACTAATCTTTAGTAAAGAGATCAGATTATTTAACCCATAAACATGCAGCAATAAAGTGTCATTCTTCAGTCAATACCGACTACTTAACATCTCTCTCTTTTTACAGGTTTGATTCTCTAGCTCATTAGATTATTACCTGAAAAATAGGAAAGGGTAATGAATTGAGAAAATAACTACGTACCTTCAGAGAAAACCTGCCCGATAACAATAATCCATTAGAAAACTGGCAATATCCTCTGATCTATTGCCCGCAAAGCTATGACTTGATGGAGAGTTTCATTCCCTGGGCTCAGTTCTCCAGAAGAAAATCAGCACAATTTAAATATTTCTTGGAATGTGACAGCTCTCTAGATCCCGGGTTGCATTCTGTTCCCCAGGGATGGCAATCTGGTGTTCCTGTGTGCATAGAGCAGTGAAGATGAATTGAAAACGCTTGAGATAAATTAGGAATGGCTAAGTTAAAATTGTCTCTGCTCCAGACTCTCTCATCTGCAGTCTGCAAGCCTGTTTTTCTGTGAAAAAGCTAGATGGCAGGCTGCCTCAGTAAGTTCTTCTTAAGCGACAGAGAGCATTTTCAATGAAGAAAAATTCTCCCATTATCTAAGCTAATGTGACTGCTGCTAAATCTAGTTTTTAAAGTGTCTGCTGGCATGAAATTCATTTTCACTATTGCTTTATTTCAAAATACAGTCTAGAATCCATACTATCAGGCTATATAGTGTTCTATCTGAGAGAAATATTTAAAGTTTCTAGTTAACAATTTAAATTACATCTCTTTTTGCAGTGTAACAAGCATTTATGTATAGAAAATGTTCTCTTTGGATACAAAAGGCAATTTATTGTCCTTTATAATGTGCATAAGGTTTTGTTTTAAATTGCAGTACTTGAATATGCAAAACTGCATTTTTATTAATAATCACTTATTTTAGTGCAATTTTTACATAGAAGTTTATCATTTTTAAATGTCAGTGAAAATGCAGAAGTTACACAAAAAAATCAAAAAAAAGAAGAATGCCTAATCCAAATATATGGTCCTAGAAGCGAGTACTGACACTTTGAATATCCTCCTGAGGAAAATAAGATGTTCCAACTAAAACTGAGTTTTATAAATTATTTTCTTCTAAATAAAAACAAGCCATTTTGAATTATGTGGATTTCAGCCAAGTGATATGTTGTGATATGGTAACTTTATTTCCTAAATTTGAAAATTATTTTAGAAATTTAATAATACTCTGAATTTGAGACACAAAATAGGCACACTGTACTCAGTATATTGGCAATGCACAAACACTAAGCTTATCAAAATGTTGTTTCACTTATTGAATTTGTTATATGAATCAATTTCTACATGACTAGAAAGGACATTTAAAAGCATTGTATTCCATAAGAATATGTACTTTTGAAAAATACTAGTTATAAAAAAAAGCTTGCCATAGCTTTCTACATGGCAATCTGTAATGTTCTGTGTCTGATTATTTGAAGTTTAAGCAAATTGTTGCTTCCCTGACAAAAATAAGGTTTACACACTGTGGGGAAGAAAAGACAATATAATCACTTGGAAGTCAGCCAAAAAAGCAAATCAATTTTTTTGTTCATTCACCCTATATCTTTAGTAATCACTTCATTTAGGAAGGAAGAAAAGAGAGGAAATAGGGAAAACAAAATGAAATAACAGAGCAAGACGCCTTCAACCTCTCTACCACTTTAGAAGTAACAAAACTGTAGTTATTTCTGAAGAAACACAAAAGAATTGGAAAGAAGCAACTTTGGTATTTCTGTTGGAAACTAAAATTATCCAGCTCATTTTAAAAGACCATTGAAGAAAGAAAGGAAGGAAGGAGCAAAGCAAGCAAGCAAAGATATTTATCAGCTTCATTGCTACTTCTAAAATGTTCATGGTGTCCAGTGCTTAAAATATACAAAATAAATGCAAAAAGGCAAATGTTGGCATAGTATATCTAACAGTTAACAGTTGATTGAATATCTAAGTGCATTGCTCTAATATGCATTGAGTATCTCAAACAGCATAATGAGTGACCACAGCAGTGAATGGGATTCTTTTTAAAAGAATCTCAGATGTCTATCTTCACCTAAAACCTACCAGATGGACTAACACTATACTGCATTGTTGGCTACCAAGTGGTAAATTCAGGATAATATGCTATTAAATTACTCTACTATATAAACTATTTTTGGAGTGTATAAATTATTTCTTGTAGAAAGTAACTTAAAAAAATTTCAAGTAAGCCTTGATTAGAAGGATGAGAAATATTCTAGGCAGTGAGAACAAAACCCCAAGGGAACTATGCAAATTATGTTTGCATAGGTGAAAGTCGATCACTATGGTGGATTATAGAGAGAGGTAAGAAGGACAATGGAAAGAGATGAGTCTGGAGAGATAGTAAATGTTTTATACATTATTGATGAGTTTGAACTTTATCTTTGAGTTGAGAATCATTGAGAGTTCTAATACTAAGAATTGACATAATCAGATTTGCATTTTAGAAAGATCAATCTTTATGTCATGCTCTCTGGTTAAAAAGCATCACCACATGCCTAGTTAGCCAAGCCCGACACGTAGTAACCATACTGTCATACTGTATCTCTCATTATTTTTAGCTTTTATGATATTATTTACAGTTTTCAGGTAATCTCTTATCTAAATAATGACTAGACTTTTATTTGAACTCTCTGTTTTGAGTCCTTTCTGCCACCAATACTTCTTATATAGCTGTCAGTTCTCTTTCTAAAATATGTATAGTTATGTCACTGTCCTGTTTACAACAATTTGTTTACTCATTATTACCTGGAGAATAATTCCCTGAATCTTTAAAATTATATGCAATATCTAACTGTAGAAATTTTTTAATTCATACCTACCCTTACCAGTTAGTGTCCATAAAAATAAGACTGATAAATTACATTAAAGGATTTCATCCTAAAACCTTTATCTATGCTACCCCCCCATATGAATTTTTTTCACCAGAACTATGTGATTGAAAATGTTTTCATACACTGAAACCTATTTAAAATTTTTTATTTTTTTTTTGAAATCTTCCTGATTCCCTCCCACAGAGTCAATGGACTAATACTCATTGCTTTCATGATTTGGTGACAAACTTCATGAAGTCAATTCTCAGGACACATTTACATTCCCTTTTGGAATTTCATTTTATTTTTCTTAATTCTCTTTTTTTCTTTCTCCTTCCATTTTCTTCTTTCCTATTTCCCTTCCTTTTTATTTATCTACCCTTTTCAATAGTTAACTCCTGCTTTTTATTTCCATAGGCTTGTGTATATCTATGCTGTTTTAGTTTGTTGTAGATATAGCATATTTCAGTTCTCTCATCAGCTACTTTTTTCCCTAATACTATCATTTACATAATTCTACTTATTTTCTTTTCCCCATCTTAGTTATAGAAATTTTCTTTTAATTTTTATTTTTTATATCTTTACTCCAACATTTTTCCATTTCTCCTCCAAAGACCTTGAACTATTTTGCTAACTTCTGGGAAAATATCACCAAAATATCTCCATCTAATGGACAGTCCCATGTTATATTCTCTTTAATTAACCTGATGCAATAATTAAATTTTAAATGAGGATTGCATTTCAATTTGATTTTCATTGCACAGTTGTAATATAAGTAAATATTTACAAACACCAAACTATATATTTAGTTTGTTGTTGTTAAACTCAGATTTCTGCAAGTTCTATTGTAAAATACTTTTCCAAATTATAATTCTAACTAAAATATTAAAAGACTTAACAGTATGACAAATAACATTTTGACTAAAAATTTATTTAATCTTCAAAAAATAAATGTATTTCTTTTGCCAATATATATAATTTTTGAAAATATTTTTTTCTCTTGAATTGATTTTACAATAGTTATAGCAGTAGAAAAGTTTGACTTACTTGATAACAAAATTGGCTCATCTTTTATAAATTTTAAATTTTCAATAACTTTTTCATTGTTAAAAATATTAGAGTGACCTTAGAACATGGGGAATTAGAAGAATTAAGAAATAATAAGATAAACATACACATAGCATATATGTCATAAATAAAACTGACATAGATCTAGGAGATAAAAATATTTATGAGAGTTTTAATAAAAAATAACATATAAAAGTCTTTCTATACTGACAACATTGTATGAAGAAGACTACAGAATTGCATTAAATTTAGAAACACATTTAATCAAGGAGGCGAAAGATGTACATCAAAACTGCAAAATATTACTTAAAACATTTAAAAGAAGACACAAATAGAAAGACATTCCATGTACATAAATTGAAAGACTTAATGTTGCTAAACTTTCAATTCTATCTAAAGTAATATACAGATTGAATGCAATCCCTATCAAAATCTCAATTTTTTTTTTTTGTTGTTGCAGAAATAGAAAACTCCATCTAAAAATTTATATAGATTCTCCTAGGACCTCACATAGCCAAAACATTCTTTAAAAAACATCAAATTTGAAGATCTCACACTTCTAGATTTAAATTCTTAGTATAAAGTTACTGTAATCAGTGTGATAGTGATATAAATACAGATATGTAGACCAATAAGATAAAATAGCCCGGAAATAAACTCTCACATACAGATGTGCCTCAACTTAACAATAAACCCATTGTTAAGTTGAAATTACCATAAGTCAAAAATGCATTTAATACATCTGCTTAGTCGAGCCTACCCTAGCATACTGAGAACACATGTCAAAAATCCCAATTCTCAGAACACTTCTATTATCCTACAGTTAGACAAAAATCATCTAATCGGAGCCTATTTTATAGTAAAGTGTTGACTATCTTAAGCAATTTATTAAAAACAGTACTGAAAGTGAAAAACAGAATGATTGTCTGGGAACTCACACAATTTCTCCTGAATATGTATTGCTTTTGCATCATTATAAGGAAAAAAATGTAGGTCTAAACCATTGTAAGTCGGGGACAATTTGTATATGATCAAATAATTTTCAACAGGAATACCAAGACCATTCAATGGAAATAGAACAGATTTTTCAGAATGGTATGGGAAAACTGTATATTAACTTGCAAAAAATGTTGGCAATTTAGCTTAATTATATATAACTTCAGTGAATAAGAGATTGAAACATAAACGCTAAAATTATAAAACTATCAAAAGAAAATGAGGGGAAAACCTTTAGGGCATTGGATTTAGCAATGATTTATTGGATATAACACCAAATTATACTCAAGAAAAAAATATATAAATTGAACTACATCAAAATTAAAAACTTATGTATATCAAACGACACAATCATCAGAATAAAAAGGCTACTAAGAATGGGAAAAAATATTTGCAAATAATTTATCTGATAAGGGGTTTATATACAGTATATATATGATAATATGCAATATATATATTATATGTATTTATATACTGTGTGTGTATATATGTGTGTGTGTGTGTGTGTGTGTGTGTGTGTGTGTGTGTGTGTGTGTGTGTATGTATAAACTTCTACAATTCAACAACCAAAATAGAATGCAAGTGAATTAAGATGGATGAGGGAGTTGAATATATGTTTCTGTATAAAGGTTTACAAATGGTTAATGTGCACATAAAAACATGCTAACCATCACTAATTATTAGGGAAATGCAAATGAAACTCACAATGAGATGTCATATCATATACATTAGGATTGGTACCATCAGATTAACGTAACATAAATGCTGGCAAAGATGGAGAGACTGAAAACTTTGTGTATTGCTAATGTGAATGCAATGTGTATCACCTGCTATAAAAAATTATGGCACTTCCTCAAAATATTAGAAATAAAACAATTATATATATGATTCAGCAATTTCATTTCTGGGTATATAACCAAAGACGTTGAATGGGTATCAAACAGGTATTTGTGCTCGCACATCCGTGTTCATAGTAACATTATTCACGAAAACTAAAAGATGGAAGCAACCCAACTGCCCATCAAAAGATGACAAAAAACAGTGGGAAAAACGTACAGTGGAATATTATCCAGCCTTAAAAAGGAAATAAATTATGACATGCTATCAAATGAACGTCACTTGAAGACAAATGTTAAGTGATACAAATTTAAGCCAGTATCAAGAGGACAAATAATGTATAAATCCACTAAAATGAGGGACCTGAAGGTGTCAAATTTATAGAGATAGAAAATAAAATGGTAGTTGCCAGGAATTTAGGTTCAGGGAGAATAGAGTTATTTAATATGGATAAGGTTTCAGTTTGGGAACTGAAAAAAGTTCTACAGATGAATGATTTTAATGATTGTCCCACAGTGTCACTGGACTTACTACCATGAGAATATATATTTTTAAATGATTAGAAAGGTAAATTGTATATTATATATATTTTAGCATAATTTTAAAAAATTATGTCCCAAAGTAAACACTTAATCATTGTTAGTATTTGTTAATAGAGGCAGTACAAAATTGTAATCATTTTTCTAAGTGTAGGGCAAACTATTGTTAAAATTAAATCATTGAACATAAATGCTGCTGTTCTATATGACATAGTAAATGCTCTGTGAAACATGGTTTAATTTTGAGTTATAAGATGCCTGCAATTTTAGTATCTTTTATCTTAAAATACT
Organism: Carlito syrichta; assembly: GCF_000164805.1. NCBI lineage: Eukaryota > Metazoa > Chordata > Mammalia > Primates > Tarsiidae > Carlito > Carlito syrichta. The sequence continues at coordinate 334,571 of NW_007250521.1, forward strand.
GACATAAAAATAATTTTGGTTTGAGAGTGCATAAGTCTAAGCACAGAAAATAAGTTCTGTTTCTCGTAACAAAAAGGATTATATATATTCATTGTAAAAATATGAAATTAAAGGTTACAGATAATAAAATGCATTATTTTACTAATGTCAACAATGTTATAGATGTATCCTTCCCTATAATCTCTCTTTCTCTCTATATATATGCATGTATGTACATTTATACAAATATAACATATGCATAAAAACAAATTATATGTTTTATGTGTACACAGAGAAATTTAGATTTGCAAAAGGTAAAGAGTTCTGGTGATTGTACAACAATGTGAATGTACTTAAAATACCAAACTATACAATTAAAAATTGTAAATTTAATATTACATGTATTTTACCACCATTGAAAACTTCAAAACCCACATAAAAATATATTTAAATGATGCTCTCAGTGGAATATCAATTTCAAAAATCATTGAGAAAAGTATTGGAGAATAAGCTACAAAAACAAAGGTCAATGATAAGGCTTGGCATTCTTATAAATAATGCAAATAAAAATGTAAAAATTAAATAAATTTTAGTCAGTTGTTTCCTAAAAGCCCATTTTTATTGCTTATTTGTAATTTCAAAGTAATTACACCTAGCAAAAAATAGTTGCATAAAAGTTTTTAGCTTTGGCCCCCTCCCCTGTCTTGGGGAGGTAAATCTCCTTTTTCTCTCTCTCCAATTTACATTCTAAATAAACTATATAATCCAATCTAAAAAAGGGTTTTTTTTAATAATCAATATTTTTTATTATGATATTGTGGGGTACAGTTAGGGGTTAGGGGTTAGGTATACAAATACGTTTCATTCAGGCACCCTTGTTGGTAAGAGGTGTTTCCTCGTCCTCAGACAGATATTTACTACCATTAATCCCATCTTCCTCCCCCCCATAGGTACCACTACTGTCAGTCATTTTCTTATAGTATTACATTGGATGTTCAAGGTCCACTATATGAGTGAGAACATGTGATACTCGGATCTTTGTGTCTGTGAGAGGTCACTTAGTATTATAGACTCTAGTTCCATCCAGGTTGCTGCAAAATACATGATTTTGTTCTTTTTTATGGCTGCATAGTATTCCATCGTGTATATGTACCGCATTATTTTAATCCAGTCCTCTTTTGATGGACAGCATCGTAGATTCCAGGTTCTTGCTATTGTGAACAATGGTGCAATATACATATGTGTGAATGTATCTTTTTTTATAGAGTGATTTGAGTTCTTTAGGATATATTCCCAGTAGGGGGATTGTGGGGTCATATAGGAGGTTGATATTTAGAGCTTTTAGAAATTGCCACACTGCTTTCCACAGAGGTTGCACTAGTTTACACTCCAACCAACAGTGTAGAAGTGTTCCCTTTTCACCACACCCTCTCCAGCAGCTGTTATTTTTTGAGTTGTTGATAATTGCCATTCTGACTCAGTGGTGGTGTCTCAGTGTGGTTTTGATTTGCATCTCCCTGATGATTAGTGAGGTTGAACATTTCTTCATGTGTCTGTTGGCTGCTCAGATTCTTCCTTTGTGAAACTGTTCATATCTTTTGCCCATTTTATAATGGGGTTGTTTGTTTTTTTCTTTTCAACATGTTTGAGTTCCTTGTAGATTCAAGATGTTAAGCCTTTGTCAGACATGGTGTTGGCAAATACTTTTTCCCAGTCTGTAGGCTGTCTCCCTGCTCTCTTGATGGGTTCTTTGGCTTTGCAGAAGCTTGTCAGTTTAAGGAGGTCCCACTTGTCTATCTTATCTCTTATGGCCTGTGGGTTTCGGATTTTGTTCAGGAATTGGATGCCAGTTCCGATTTCCATGAAGGAATGTCCTTCATTTTCTAATGTTCTTATGGTTTGAGGTTTTACATTTAGGTCTCTGATCCATTTGGAGTTAATTTTTGTGTATGGGGATAGATAGGGGTCCTGTTTCAATTTTCTGCATGTGGTCAGCCAGTTTTCCCAGCACCATTTACTAAATAGGTTCTCCTCTCCCCAGTGGTAGGTGGTGGAGGCTTTGTCGAAGATGAGTTGGTTGAGAAATTGAGGTTTTGCTTCTGGAATCTCAATTCTATTCCATTGATCTATATGCCTGTTTCTATACCAATACCAAGTTGTTTTGATGATTGTAGCTTTATAGTAAAGTTTGAAGTCTGGTAATGTGATACCACTTGCTTTGTTTTTTTTTTTTTGCTGAGGAATGTTCTGGCTATTCTTGGACATTTGTGTTTCCATATGAATTCCTGTGTTGTTTTTTCTAGGTCTGAGAAGAATGTTGCTGGTAATTTGATGTGTATTACATTGAATTTGTAGATTGCCTTAGGTAAGATGGACATCTTCACAATGTTGATTCTTCTAATCCATGAGTATGGGACTTTTTTCCACTTGTTTGTGTCATCTTTGATTTCTTTGAGCAGTGTTTTGTAGTTTTCATTGTAAAGGTCTTTCACATCTCTGGTTAGGGAGATGCCAAGGTATTTCATTTTTTTTGTGGCCATTGTGAATGGAATTGTTTTTTATTTGGGTTTCTGTTTGTTTATTATTGGTGTAAAGAAATACAATTATCTTTTGCACATTTATTTTGTATCCTGAGACTTTGCCAAAGTCCTTTATCAGTGTAAGGAGGTTTTTGACAGATTCTCTTGGGTTTTCAAGGTACACAATCATATTGTCTTCAAGGAGAGATAACTTAACTTCCTCTTTTCCTATCTGAATACCCCTGATTGCCTTCTCTGATTGCTTGAGCCAGGACTTCCAATACTATGTTGAACAGGAGGGGTGAGACTGGGCATCCTTGTCTTGTTCCAGTTTTCAGGGGAAATGGTTCCAATTTTTGTCCATTTAGGAGCATGCTGACTGTGGGTTTCTTGTAGATGGCTTTTACTATTTTAAGGTATGTTCCCTGTATGCCTAGATGTTTGAAGATTTTTATCAAGAAGGAGTGCTGGATTTTATCAAAAGCTTTTTTTGCATCTAATGATATAATCATGTGGTTTTTGTTTTGACATCTATTGATGTATTTAATTACATTTATGGTTTTACGAATGTTGAACCAGCCTTGCATCCCAGGGATGACGCCTACTTAGTCATGATGGATGATTTTTGAGAAGTGTTGTTGAATCTGGTTTGCTAGGATCTTGTTGAGAATTTTAGCATCTATGTTCATCAAAGATATTGGCCTGTAGTTCTCTTTCTTTGTTGGATCTTTACCTGGCTTGGGTATCAATGTGATGTTGGCTTCATAAAACGATTTGGGGAGAGTTCCATCTTTTTCAATTGCCTGGAATACCTTCAGTAGGATAGGTATCAGCTCCTCCTTTAATGTCTTGTAGAATTCTGCTGGAAAGCCATCTGGACCAGGGCTTTTTTTTGTAGGTAGTTTTCTTATTACATAGTTGATTTCCTTGATTGTTATTGATCTATTTAGGGTCTCAATTTCTTCTTGTTTCAACCTAGGCAGGTTGTGTGATGTAAGAAAGTCCTCCATTTCCTTAAGATTTTCAAGTTTGTTTCCATACAACTGTACATAGTAGTCTCTAAAGATCTTTTGTATTTCTTCAGGGTCAGATGTGACTTCATCTTTTGTGTTTCTCATTGTGCTTATTTGGGTTTTTTCTCTCTCTTTTTTTTTTTTTTTTGGTCTAGCTAGGGACCATTGATCTTGTTTATCCTTTTGAAGAACCAGTTTTTTGTTTCTTTGATTTTTTTGTGTTATCTTTTTGTCTTCTATGTCCTGAATTTGGGTTTTTATTTTGGTGATCTAGTTTCTTCTGCTGAAATCAGGGTTTCTGTGGTCTTACTTTTCCAGCTTCCTTAGGTGGAAGTATCCAGAGGAGTATCCAGAGGCTTGGGGATCAAACATTTCTATTTGAGGGGTCTTGTTATTAGGATTATTGTTAGAATTGTTTATGGTTGTGTGGATATTATATCATGATAATATTGGGCTTAAGTGTTTAGAGGATTGAGTTATTTTTGAGGGTGATATATTTAGTCTGTTTCGTGAAGATTCTGTAGGGGTGGCTACAGAATCTTCCATGTGTTGATGAGTAGAATGTATATTCTGTGGTCTTTGGATGGAGTGTTCTGTTAGGCTATTAATTTGTGATCCTTCCATTTTCTTCATATGCGTTTGTAGTGATATAAATTCCCCTCTTACTACAGCTTTCATGGCATCCCAGAGATTTTGGTAAGATATTTCTTTATTTTCATTTATTTCAAGGTATCCTTTGATCTCTATTTTGATTTCATCATTGACCCAGGAGTTATTTAGCATCATGCTGTTTAGTGTCCATGTCTTTGTGGGTTGTGGGGGGACCTTGTTGCTGTTAATGTTTATTTTTATTCCACTGTGATCCGAGAAGTTGCATGGTAGAATTTTGATCATTTTAAATTTACTTATGCTTGATTTATGGGCAATTATGTTGTCAATCTTAGAATACATTCCATGTGTTGATGAGTAGAATGTGTATTCTGTGGTCTTTGGATGGAGTGTTCTGTAGGTATCAATTAAGTCCATTTGGTCAAGAGTCACATTGACGTTCTGGATCTCATTGCTGATTTTTTGTCCTGATGATCTGTCTAGGGTTGTGAGTGGGGCATTAAAGTCCCCAGTTATGATGGTGTTAAAGTCAGTATCTTTCTTTAGTTTTCCTAGAAGTTGCTTTATGAAAGTTGGTGCACCTATGTTGGGTGCATATATGTTTAGGATAGATATTTCTTGTTGATGGAGTGAATCTTTTATCATTATGTAGTGGCCCTCTGTATCTTTTTAAATTTTTGATAGCTTAAATGGTATTTTGTCTGAAATTAGGATTGCGACTCCTCCTTTCTTTTGTGTTCCATTAGCCTGAAAGTTTGTTTCCCATCCTCTTACTTTGAGTCTGTGTATGTCCTTGCTAGTGAGATGGATCTCTTGAAGGCAGTATATTGTTGCCTGGTGATATTTTATCCATTTTGCCATTCTATGTCTTTTCAGTGGTGTGTTTAGTCCATTTGCATTCAAGCTAATTATTGAAATGTGAGAGTCCACCCTTATCATAGAGTTCTTATAGAGCTGTTGTTCTTCCACTTGGTTTTTTTGGTTTTTCTTTTGATTTGGGGGTTGGTTCATGTGTATTTTATCCTTTTTCCTGTACTCTTGTGAAGAACGTTGTTCCTTTTTCCTTTTTCTGTGTTTAGTACCTTCTTAAGTGTTTCATTTACAGGTGGTTTGGTGGCAGCGTAAGTTCCTAGGGATTGGATGTCTGGGAAAGATTTTAATTCTCCCTCACTGATGAAGATTAGCTTGGCCAGGTAGGTTATTCTTTGTTGAAATTGTTTATCTTTTAGGACTTTGAAGATAAGGCTTCAAGCTCTCCTAACCTGCAGGGTTTCTGTAGATAAATATGCTGCTCTTCTAATTGGTCTTCCACAGTAAGTGATCTGGCCTTTTTCTCTTGCTGGATTTTTTCTTTTATGTCTACTTTTAGGATTTTTTCTTTTATGTCTACTTTGTTTAGGTGAATTATTATGTGTCTAGGAGTTGATCTTCTCATTTGTTGTCTTGCAGAGGTTCTCTGACTCTCTTGTGCTTGAATTTTTGCATCACCGATTAGATAAGGGAAGTTTTCCTGAATGATCTCATGGAAAGGTTGTTCCAGTGTGGTCTCTGTCTCTCTTTCTGTCTCAGGAAGGCCAATTACTCTTAGGTTCAGTCTCTTCAAGTAATCACTCATCTCTTGAAGGTTTTGTTCTGTCTTTTTGAGCTTGTTTTCTGTGTTTTTAAGAGTTTGGGTTAGTTCTATATTTGATCCTCAAGCTCTGAGAATCTTTCTTCTGCTTGAGTAATTTTGCTTTCTATGCATATCAGTTTGTTATTTATTTCATTCTCAGTATTCTTTATTACTGTTATCTCAGATATCAGCTCCTTCCTAGTTTCTTCTTGTCTCTCCTCAATTCTTTTTAATTTCTCCATTAATGTCTTGATATCTAGGTTTATAGTTTGAGACCCTTCATCTGGGGGCTCTTCATTGTTTGCATTCTGAAGTCAGTTTTCTCACTGTCTACCCTCCCAGGGGTCTGGGAGAGACCCATACTATTCTTTTGGTTTTTCTTCTTTGTGTAGGTTTTTTTCTCTCTTCCCCTTTCCCTCCCCTTCTTTAATTCTGTTTTTGAGGGTGGTGGGGTTTTTATTTGTTTCACTTCTGCAATATTCTGTTCTTCCTTATGAGGGTCTTCTGGTTTTGTTCACTTTTAAGGTTGGAGTGTGGACTGCGGGTTGTACTTTTTGCAGTTTTGAGGTTTAATTGAGGGGGAAGCTGTGGTTCAGAATGTATATGCTGATTCTAGCATCCACCAACAGGTGTATGAGCACACTGGAACCTATTCCCTCTGCCCTACAATCTGTCCGTGCAGCAATATATAGGCTTGGTCCCTCAATTAAAAGGGGGTATAAAAGAGTAAAATAATGGAGGAAGGGGAGTCAATAGGAAGTTAGAAAGAGAGAAGAGCGAGAGGGAAAACAGACATACATACCAACTATCAGGTGAGAAAGAGACACAAGGCTGGAGAGAAATGAAAAAAAAAGACACGTAAGAAAGATTCCCTAAAGAATACTGGTAGCTACACAGAGACAGACCAATAAAATCATGAAACAGTGTAAGTCAGAAAGCAAACAACAAAAGTGATCAAAACAGTCAAAATGCTAAAATCTAAAGTCAAAATAAGATATCAGATTAAAGTCACTTCAACTCTGATCTCTGACCTCTCCCCTTTGTTTTTCGTTGCAGGCAGCTAGATTTACTCGCAGTTTGGGTTTTTTTTTTTTTAGTCTGCTGCCTGGGAGTTGCTTTTGTCTGATTCAGTATAGGGGTGGGGCTTTGTCTCCTGTTTAGCGATGTTACCTTAGGAACCAAGGTGGGGGTTGTTGATAGGTGGACGGGGCAATAGAAATCTCTGCCTGGAGAATGGCCAAGGCAGTTTCACTTTTGCAGATCCGTTCTTCTCTGCTTCTCTGGGTCCCCAAGCTTGGGGTCACATGCTGAGTGCCTCAGCCAGGGTGGGCCCAGAGTTCCAAAATTCCAAAGCTCCAAAGGGCAGGCGGTGAGTGGGAAGAGTGACCCTGGGCCCCATACAGGGTACTTCAGCCAGGAATGGAACCAGCGTCTCTGACGGGTGGGTGCCCAGAACCTCCTTGAGTGACTGGTGGCCTGGTGCTGGGTGCTGGGAAATAGACGATGTAGCCAGGGAGGGAGCCAAGTCCTGAGACTCCCACACAGGTGGAAGCAGCGTATGGTGGAACAGCAGAAGCAGGGGGCCGCAAATCTGGCCCTGCATGGGACTGAAGGTCCCCAGGTCTTGGACCAGTACAGCTGGTGGTGGGCTGGGGGTTGGGGGAAGAAAAGTAACAGTCTTTTTGGAAACTCACATTTAGAGAATCTCAGAAGTCCCCCTATGCCATCACCATCTTACCGGAACCTCAAAAAAAAAAGTTTTTAATTAGTCTTACTCAAGGCGAAGTTTCCTCAATAATTATATTACATATTGCAGCATTTCATGTTATGTATCATAGCAGAAACTAAAGAGTACAAAAACAAATACCTGTTGTATTCAAGAAAGTTGAAATATTATACTTCAAAGATTTTATCATTAGATCCAAAGACAGAAACCTGACAAGCAGCTTAAGGTAAAAGACATGTGATATACATTATGTTTCTCTAAGGATGTAAAAATTAACTTGAAAAAAGTGCAATATGATTAACAAACTATGTTTCTCTTCTTCCAAAGTACTATTAAGTGTAAATTTCTTATTTACTCTCTGACTTTTAATAAGAAATTCACCCTTAATAGTCGTGTTCAAAAGATTTGAGCTTCAGACCTGTTATCTTTATGAATTATTTCTGATTGTCATCAAAATTGAATACTTGTAAATGGTTTGAGAAAAAGTAATACAAATCCTATTAGAATGAATATTGATTCAAGAAAGTGTTATTTATAAACAGCAAAATATTCTCCCAGTATGTATTATTGTAGAAATTATTAAACTATTTAGTGCATTTTCTAATTAATGTGAGGTATTTTATGAGGTATGTAGACAATTTACAAAATCACTTGAACTCCATTGCTAAACTGATACTCCTTTTGCAGGTAAAAAAAAAGCTATTAAAAAAGTACACAATATATATACGCATATACACACACACACAGAAACGCACGTGCGTGCATACACACACACACACACACACACACACACACACACAGTCAATACCTGTTTTGTCAATTGAAATTAAGGTATATAAAATATTGTGGTGACAAATTTCAATTCCAAATTTCAAACCCAAATGATATGACAGCTCTGGAATTTTAGAATTGCTGTCTGCCATATTTGACTTATATGAAGACCACTTTCATCCATTTCTGTATTAAAAAAAAGTAACGTGAATAGTTATATACATTAATAAGATTTATGATAGATGTAAACCTTTACATTTTTAAAATTCTAAACTCACAGATACAACAAAAACATTGTTAAAATGTTGGTCAAAGCTTTAGGCACTCTATGGAATGCTTAAAAATTCAATATTTATATAATCTATATTTTTTCACAGACAAAAATATTTGATTAGATTTTCAAAGTTGAAAAATATAGGAGAAATTACAAATTTAATGGAAATAAAATAATGCAATTTCAAATAAAAGGTTGCTAAAGTCATGATCAAGTCAAAAGGACACACTTGATATAATTTCCCACTATTACACAGAAGGCAGAAATTCTTAGAAATATGCAGAAAAAAGTTGAAATTATATACCAGTAGTAATATTGAATTTTCTTTTAGATTGATGAGAAAGTTTAATGTGATAACCATGAAAACAATATATGCCACATTTTAGTAAAATAAATAAGAACTAGTATTCAATAAATAGTGTGCAAAGAGGTTACAATAATTTATTAGATATTACAAAATAGCTAGAAGACAATAATTTTACTGTATCTAGCATAGAGACACATACTTAAGGTGATGAATATTCCAGTTACATTGATTTGATCTGTACAAATTATAGAAATGTATTAAATTATCACATGTACCCTGAAAATTTTTTCAAAAAAAACATTATATTTTAGAATAGTTTTAGTTTAAGAAAAAATTTTGAAAAAAATTGAAAAATTGTTGTTTCTATATACCTATTTATTATTAAAAATTTCTTATTATTTAAATTTTACATTAGTATGGTATACTTGCTATAATTAAAGAACTATAATTGACATATTATTAATTTTTATAATTTATTAAAATAGTCTCAGCTTTTACCAAATGTTTCTTTGCTCTCCCCTAGCATCCCATAATTGGTAACACATTACTTATATTATTCATTTTTTCCTTAGGCTTCTCTGGTTAATTCCAGTTTCTTAGACTTTCCGTGATTTTGATGACTTTGAGTTTTGAGAAGTACTGTTTAGGTATTTTGCAGTAATTCCTTTAATTGTGATTTGTCTAATCCTTTTCTTAACATTAACTTGCACTTAAGGATTTTATGAGAAAGACCATGAAAGTAAAGTGTCATTTTCATCGCACAGTATCATAAGTGCAGAAGATGAACATGGTTTGTCATGGTTGATATAAACCTTCATCGTTACAGAAGTAGGGTTCGTCAGATTTATTCACTGTCAAGTTACTTTTTAGAAAATCTCTTGCCATACTCTACTTCTTGGAATGAAGTCATGAATCTTGATTTTCAAGAGAATAGGGTATCTATATAAAACATTTGGAAATATTCTAAGTAGAATTGTCTCCTTTATTTATTTATTTATTAATATACATCTATATGAATAAATGAATATTTATTTTAAATTTTGGATTAGAATTCATTACCACTTTATTCATTATGTTGCTCAAATTGTGCCAGCTTCAGGAATTGGGAACATTTTTGGTTGGTTCCTATATCCCCTTTAAGTAACCTCATTACTGTGTTTTTTTCCCTTTTCTTACTTTTTTTGTTTGTCTTTTTCTTTTCTTTTTCATTTTGTACTTTCATATTTTCAGGGACTTTAAAATGTCTCATTTTAACCTCATCCCACAATCAATCATTTCTGCAAGGAGTCCTGTGTTCTTTTTATTGAAGAATGGTATTAGGAAACATATCTGGTTGCTGGAAGTACTCATTGTTGCTGGGGTGTTCTTGCCTCTTAACTCTCTTAGCTGACCTTAAAAGAAAATATATGTGTGTATATTAATCCATTTATGTACATATATTTATAACTACTTCTACGTGTAGGAATCAATGTCTATATTAAGATAAACTTGAATTAATACTGATTCTTCCCACTCCATTACTACATGGCTTCTTCTGTCCCCTTCCATTCTGCCTCAGGTAAACTGATTTTGGATGATCTGTAAACTCTGACTACAATCATGATAATCCTGTCTCACACCATCAGTCATCTATTGACTTAATTTCTTAAATACATTATATAGATATAACAGTGTCAGAATTGTTAAATACTTCCTATAAAAAATCTTATCAACTAAAATGCAGTGTTTTTATTATAGATGCTAATAATTTCCAAAGTTACCTTGAAAGTTACCTTGAAAGCACATTTTTTTGTTAGTAACTAGCATAATTACGAGCACTGTTTTCTTCCCCCTGTTTTTTTTTTTTTTTTTTTTTGAGTAGTAGTCTCACTTTGTCACCCAGACTGGAGTGGAGTGGCCGTTCTCGGCCACCACAGCCTCCACCTGCTGGGCTCCGGCGATCCTTCGGCCTCAGCCTTTCAAGTAGCCAGAATTACAGGCATGCGCTACCATGCCTGGCTGATTTTTTGATTTATTGTAGAGATGAGGTCTCACTGCCCAGGCGGTTCTCGAACCCGCGGGCTCAGGAATCCACTCACCTCAGCCTCCCAAAGGCGTGGAATTACAGGCTGAGCCACCAAGCCCAGCCCACATCTTTTTAATGATATTGTTTCATGTGTTTGCAATTTAATTCGTCACTTTTACATTTCATTCTAGGATTTACTTCCATTTCTTTAAAAAAAATTACCATATTAAGATTTATTCTGTGCTGTAAATGTCTATATGTTTTGATAAATGTATACCGATATGTATTCGCCATCATTATATATTATAAAGAATAGTTTCACTGCCCTAAAATTATTTCCTGTGTTTCATTATTTAACTCTCTTTCCTTCCCCCAACACCAGAGAAAGCTTGATATTTCTACAGTCTATAATTTTGCCTTTCTCAGTATGTCATATAATTGAAATCATACATCGTAGTCAAATCCTTTACATACTCGAATCTTCCATTTAGAAATATGCACTTAAAGTATATCCATGTATTTTCATCATTTGATAACTCACTTATTTTTATTACAGAATAATATTTAATTATATTAATTAATTCACAGTTTGTTTATTCATTTACCCATTGAAGAACATATTGATTGCCCTGGTTTGCATCAATGATTCACAAAGCTTGTGTAAAGATTCACATGTTGATTTTTGTGGGGACATAATTCTTCATATCAGTAGGGTAAATATTTATAATTATGATAGCTGGGTCATATAATAATGTTATGTTTCTCTTTGTTAGAAACAGCATAGCAGACTTCCAGAGTGGTTGTACCATTTTACCTTCTTACCCACAATGAGTGAGAATTTCTGTAGTTTGGATTCTCATTAGCACTGGTATTGTCAGTTTTTGTTTGTTTAGGTTTTATCCATTCTAATATGTGTGTGGTGAATTTTTATTGCTGCTTTGATTTGCAACACCCTAATGACAAAATTATATTCAGTATTTTTTCATGAGCTTATTTCAGATATATATATATCTTTTTCTGAGCTATTTGCTCAGATCTTGCATTCATTTTTAAATTGAGCTGTTTGTTTCTTTATTTTGAATTTTTAAGAGTTCTTTACATATTTTGGATATAACTGCTTTATCACATATGTGCTTTGCAAATACTTCCCGGTATATGGCTCATGTTTTTATTCTCTTAACATGGTGGCCCCCTTTTATCAATGGAGAATACATTCCCAGATTCTCACTGGATACCTAAAACTACAGACAGTACAATACCAATACATTCTATTTTTCTTCCACGCATATGATAAAATTTAATTAACTAGTTAATTAGTTAATTTTTATTTTTTATTTTTTGAGTTGGAGTCTCACTCTGTCACCCAGACTGGAGTGCAGTGGCCGCTCCCGGCCACCGCAACCTCGACCTGCTGGACTCCGGCGATCCTTCTGCCTCAGCCTTCGAAGTAGCTGGAATTACAGACATGCGCTACCATGCCCGGTTGATTTTTTTATTTATTGTAGAGATGAGGTCTTCCTGCTCAGGCGGGTCTCGAACCCTCGGGCTCAGGCAATCCACTTACCTCAGCCTCCAAAAGGCGCGGGATTACAGACTGAGCCCCCGGCCTGGCAAAATTTAATTTATAAATTAGGCAAAGTAAGAGAATAGCATCAACAATAATAAAATAAAACAATTATAACAATATAAAGTAATAAAAGATGAATGAGGTTTCTTTCTTACACAAACTACCTTATAGTACTTAAAGTCTTATCAATCTCAGAATACGTTTTCTCTCTCTCTCTCTCTCTCTCTCTCTCTCTCTCTCTCTCTCTCTCTCTCATCTTGTTAAGTGGAGAACTTTCACATTTTCACTTAAAGGAAAAACTTTAGGTCTTCTCTGACATACCTGCAGTGCCAGTATCCCTACTCTTGCACTTTGGGGTCACTATTAAGTCAAATAAAGGGACTCAAACACAAGCACTGCAATATATGTCTCTCATCTGATAACCAAGATTACTAAGTGATTAAAGGGCAGATGGCATAGACAACATGGGCACACTGAACAGAGGAATGATAAATATTCCAGTGGGAGGAGGTGGGACAGCATGAGATTTCATTACACTACCCCAAACAGTGTGCCACTTACAACTTACAAGTTGTTTATTTTTGGAATATTTATTTTCATATTTTTAAACAGTGATTGACCATGGTATCTGAAACTGTGGAAAGCAAAGCTGTGGATAAGGTAAGAGGGTCTACAATAGTGTCTTCATCTGATTTAACTTTACAAAAAAATAAATACCAATAAGTCAGTTTTATTTCCCTTAAACTGTGTTTTTGATATTTCAGCTAATAATTCCTGAATTAATCCAAGGTCAAGTAGATTTATTTTATATCCTTTTTCTCGTCAGACTGTTTTTGTGCGGTTTTTTTTACGTATAACCAGACTTGAACAAGAACTAATGTAATTAGGCTTTTAGTTAAAACTTTTATATTTCTCTACTCCTACCAAAGCCAGAAAGAAAACTTTCATGGTTCTTCACAGTGATAAGTTGGAGGAGTTGCTAGAGCTAAAACCCTCAAATGCTGTGGCCTTCATGACATTGCCTCCCCCCACCCCTCAGGAGTTTCTCACAAGCTAGTCTAGATTCAGCCCTCACCAGTCCATTAACATTACTGTTTCAATATTCTTACCACTTAAAGCTTTTGCGAATTCAGTTTCGGGTAAGCAGAGCTTGGTTGTGATTCTGGGCTTCCCTTTCTCTTTCTAGATGTCAGGGTGGTGGTTTGCTCTGAAATTCAGTTATGAGATAGATCAAATAAAATGTATTTTGTTCAATTACTGTTGTTGTTTTAAGGACATGAGTGACAACACTTAAGCTCTCTGTATATATTGGAGTTTAAACCAAAAGTATTTTCTCTTTTATTTAAGTCAACAATCACTAAATGTATATTTCACATGTACATTTTTAAATACTGCTAGAATGCAACATCAGGATGACATATCTCTTTACTGAGATTTCAAAGTGTATGACAATATAAACAAGTGAGTTATAAAAATGTAAAATTATAATAAAAATAATGGTAAATGCATTTTATCATGTTATAATTTTATTAAGAAGACATTTAATGATAATTTTTAATGCATTGTTACTTATACTTTCTTAGTGATAAACCATTAATTCTGCTTTATTTCCTGATATTAAGACAAATAATAGTATATCGAACATGAGGGACATTTGTCTGTTAAAAAAAGTAATTTCAAAAAGAATTGTACTCATTTTTATATCGACATGTATTAAAATCTGCATTCATATGTAATCCTACATATATTATAAACGTCTACTAAACAAATTCCCTAAGATGCAAAAAATCATGATCATCAAGATAAATACAGATAAGATTATCAGCTATGCACACTTGACTTCAAATCAAAGTCTAAACAGAAACACACTCACTATCGGCCAGCAATATCAGGCACTAACGAGCACAATACATTCTACCTGGTCAGTATCCTAATGTACAGTAATCTAAGATCCTAATGTTAGTAACTGCCATCATTACCAACTTTAAGAATACTGGCATACCAAGGAGGATCAAGAAATAAGATATTATCACTAAAATAAGTTGATCTCATATCACCAACTGCCATTTAATATAACAAATGATAATATGTCTCATGTCAAATATCTTTTGAATGACAGCTATGTTTCGAGAACCAGGTTATGCAGAGAAGCTACAGCATTAAATAAGACAGAAGTAGTGCCTGCCCATTCAAAGTTTATGGTCCAGGGTACGCAAAGGCTGTCATCAAATATTGGCCTTTTACTGATTATAGCAGTTATTTGTTTATGAAGAATTCCTGGCATTCAGTCATTCTGCAGAAGAAATATGAGGGTGAAAATATATCATCACTGACTGCAGTTCACCTTTCTATGAATGTGTATAAAAATTTTAGAGCACAGGTTGTTAGTTCTTGAACAGCAAAGACAGAATGTGACCAGTGTTTATATAGGTGTAAATAATTAAGTCATTTTGTGATATATTTTTAAAAATGTTCTCGCTGATAAGGATCCCCATCCCTGTGCCCTAAACAAAAAAAAAAAAACATTCACTCTAACATCAAAAGCAAGTGAAAGCAGTGATTACACTCAAATTATATTCTATACATCTGGTTTTTGTCTTATTGTATTCTAAACATGTAAAGGGATTTGGGGCTATGTGTCTGTTGGTGGCATCCTGAGGTTTAAGTGGAATGTGGGGCCTTGTGCCTTAAAACAGCCAGATTTTTGGAGTATGAAACTGAGAAGTGACTGCAAATTACAGCATTTAGTGGAATAATATATTTGCATTAAAAAAAAAAAAAAAAAGGAATTCAAACAGACCAAAATGAGAAGACTGGATTAAGAAGTGAACAGCGGTTTCCAAGTAGAAAGAAGGGCTACCCTGCAGTCATTTCTTCTTATACTCCTGCCTGCTACCTCTAGCCAAAATGTATATAAGTTTTAAAGGAGTTAAGAAGGAGTAAACAGTAACTAATCCTCACTTATTTTTCCACTCTCATTCTGAAGCAGCTGCATAATAATCTAAATCCTTGACATTACTTGATTATGTGGTTTAATTAGCACAACACTCATCACTGTATATTAGAGTTTTTTTATCTCATATCTCACACCACTTTTCAAATCACATCTCTGAACATACAAAATTATAATAATCCATTAAACATAATAATTTACATTGAAAAATATCTTGTCTTTATTTTTAAAAGGATATTCAGTTTTATACCTTATATTTTTGCCATGATCTTTGTTCAAATTTTGCATTGTACAACTAATAAAAAATACATCAGTTTAAGCTAAAAACTGAAACTACCATATGATCCAGCAATCCCACTACTGGGTATTTATCCAAAGGAAAGGAAATTTGTTTTTTGAAGGAATATTTGCACTCCCAAATTTATTGCAGCATTATTCAAAATAGCCAAGTTATGAAATCAAACTATATATTCATCAACAAACAAATGGATATGGAAAGTGTGCTTCATATACACAATGGAATACCATTTTCCCTTTAAAAAAATGAAATCTTGTCATGGGGACATTATGTTACGTGAAATGAGTCAGACACAGAAAAATACATACTATTTTCTCACTTATATGTAGAAACTAAATAAGTTGATCTTATAGAAAGACAGAGTAGAATACTGATTATGTTTATTGATGTTTTTGTTTGTTTGTTTGTTGTGTGTTTGTTTTCCACTGTTCCTATAACCTTATTCAATGGGTTTACTTACACATATAAAAAAACTAAATCTGGGATTGTTATTTTAGAGATGCATTGCAAGTTACTTTATTACAGTGAATTGAACTGTTTACCAAAAAGTGTTGGAAGCCAGTTTTTAGAACATATTTTTTCAGGATATTTCTTACCATTGTATGACTTATAGCCATTTTGCTAATGACTTATAGTCATTTTGTTAGAGGTTTACATATAGATTTTGAAAAACTAGCTCTGATCATGTTACATCAGCGATGTGTTGTGAGGTGTTTTATTACAATGAACTGAACTATTTACCAACAGTGAACTTTGTCATCCAGTGCTTAGAAATGTTTTTAAACAAAGGTCCTTGATCATTACACATTGTATACATGTATCAAAATATAACAATGTACCACATATATACAATTATTATACGTCAATTAAACATATATAGGAAAAGACATTTTCACTAAAATATAATAGTTTTGATATGAGTATATTGTTTGCCATTGTATTATTATAATTTTAAGTAAATAAAGGCATTTTCACAGGTCACAAGAGTATGAAATTTGAGCCAGGCTCGGTGGCTCAGTCTGTAATCCCGTGCCTTTGGGAGGCTGAGGTGAGTGGATTGCCTGAGCCCGCGGGTTTGAGACCCGCCTGGGCAGCGAGACCTCATCTCTACAATAAATCAAAAAATTAGCCGGGCATGGTAGTGCAAGCCTGTAATTCCGGCTACGTGGAAGGCTGAGGCGGAAGGATCGCCAGAGCCCAGCAGGTCGAGGCTTGCGGTGGCTGG